>NW_027186296.1:103800632-103876537 GCF_028583685.1 Petaurus breviceps papuanus
CTCTCTCTCTCTCTCTCTCTCTCTCTCTCTCTCTCTCTCTCTCTCTCTCTCTCTCTCTCTCTCTCTCTCTCTCTCTCTCTCTCTCTCTCTCTCTCTCTCTGTCTCTCTCTCTCTCTCTGTCTCTCTCTCTCTCTGTCTCTGTCTCTCTGTCTCTCAACTTTGGCCTAAGAAAGGTAATCCATATAATTATGGGTTAGTATGAGTCTCATTATTTAAAGTTATCGTTAAGGAGTCAGTCTTCATCACACAGGAGTCATTTTATAATGTATTTGGAGGTTTGTGTTGGGAAAGGAATTTTTCCTCGTACTTTAGATGATTCATAGTACCCAATCAATAGCCTTTTCTCTTAAGCAACATGGCACATTTTAATTATGTTCAATTTGCCAGCTATGCAAACAAAAAAGATCTGTGGATAGAGTAGTGGTCCTTAAACAGGTAAAGTGTTGGGGCCCATTTACAACTTTTAGGTTGTGGGCATAGAATTTATTAAAAATCACCTCCTTCTGAGACATTCATTAAATGTCAAACAGATCTGATAAAAAACTGAGATAGCATCTCCTTAGAAATCAATGTGCTCTAATTCTTATGGTAGAGAGCTGGTGGAGAAAATCAGGCAGTCATTGCTGATACCATGAAGGCAGGGATCATGGCTTACTTGTGTGCAGAAAGTTCACCAAGAAACCCTGGTCATCCTGATGAGGTTTAAAGAATAATCCCTAGTTGGAAATATTGATTATGGGTTAAGACATAACTGTATAAAGGTACAGAGGTGTGTCTCTTTTTTTTTTCTTTTTGGAGGGCAATTGCGGTTAATTGACTTACCGAAGGACAAACAGGTAGTTTTTATGTTAAGTGTCTGAGGCCACTTTTGACCTCAGGTCCTCCTGACTCCCGGGCCAATGTCCCACAGTGTTCACTGTCCCACATGGCTCCCTAGAGTTGTGTCTCTTTAATAAGAAAGAACTTCCCATTATAGTCTTTCCTGTTCAACACTGGATCATTAAAGTGATTAAGGCTGCCCTATTAAGAAAGTGATAGCTAGATGGTTCAGTGGATAGGACATTAAGTCCAGAATTGGAAAGATGTAAATTCAAATCCAGTCTCAGACACTTAACACCTGTGTGACCCTGGACAAGTCACTTAACCTCTATTTGCCTCAGTTCCTCATCTAAAACATGGAGACATAGTGAAGAAGGAAATGGAAAACTACTCCAGTATCTTTTCCAAGAATATTCCATGGAAAAGTCCATGGGGTTATGTAGCCCTGGACACAATTGAACAACAATAAAAGAAAAAACTCTAAAAGTAGATTTGCTGATTCAGTGAGAGAAATATACAAATGAGAGAACAGAGATCTGGCTGAAAACCTGAGAAGCACACGCAGGCTCCTTGGCCTTTGTACAATTGTCGTTCCTTATCAAAGAATCTGTCTGGAGACTCCCCCAAAATTGAACCTGTCCCATGTGAACCAGGAGCTTTGGGTGCTGGGCCACAGGATATATGTTTCTAACAAAGTCATGCACAAAGAAATTGTTTAATAAATGCTTGGTGAATTCCCTAGGTTCTTCTCCTATGTTTCTGCTCAGTCTTCTAGCTCCTTCACAGGCCAGCCCTACCTCATCCTTCTTTTTTTTTTTAAACAGTAATTCATTCTATTTATTTATTGCTTTGTGGGGGAGGCAATTGAGGTTAAGTGACTTGCCCAAGGTCACACAGCTAGTTTTTGTGTTAAGTGTCTGAGGCCATATTTGAACTCAGGTCCTCCTGACTCCAGGGCCTGTGCTCAATTCACTGTGCCACCTAGCCGCCCCCCCTACCTCTTACTTCTTACCACTAAATATCAGTCTTCTCTCTCTGTTCTTCCTTCTACTCTTAGCAAAGACCTTTTGAACACTCAGAAATACACATCTCTTTTTGGCAGATTATTTTCCAAATGACTTTGTAAAGGGTATTGGTCTGCACTTCACCAGTCCCATATCTCCAGTAAAAGGGACATTTCAGTCTGAATGCTCCCCTATCTCTGCACACAGTGTGTCTTGCAAAATTCACCTTTAAGACAATAAGCTGGGGGGGGGGGGCTAGATGGTGCAGTGAATAGAGCACCAGCCCTGAAGTCAGGAAGACCTGAGTTCAAATCTGACCTCAGACACTTAACACTTACTAGAAATGTGACCTTGGGCAAGTTACTTACCCCCAACAGCCCTCCAAAAAAAAAAAGGCAAAAAAAAAAAGCAAACACAATAAGCTGTTAGACCTCAGTTCAATTGGTCCTATGTTCTCATTTGGAGATAAAGAAAATGAGGTTCAGAAAAGTGAAATGTCCCAGATCAAACAGCTATCCCACTTACTGCACTAAGTTCATTACATCAGAGGCATCCAACTCACAACCCTCAGACCTCAAGTGACAAGCAAAACTCCCTGAGACTGAATCAGATTAAAAAGCAGTTGGGAAATATGTAACAAAAAAATATAAATGCAAGGAAACAAAGGAAGTTTAAGGTTTTCTAAGTCACTATGCAATTTACAGAAATCCTTTTTTTTTCTGAGTTTTATTCCCACACTGCCTTACACCACTTTTGCTAGCACTAGTTTGCCTGACTTCTAATAAAAATTTTCTAAAATATTTGCCAAATCATTCTGCCCCAGGTAAAGTTCTATATTTCTGGCTTATTCCTTTCATTCATGTGCATTATATGTCACAAGAAACTGTTCCCTGGGCAAAGTGAGGGTGGAGTGGAGATGGGGAAAATAAGGGTGGGCAGAAGATGAGTAAACATTTAGTATTGAATTTAACAGAATGACAAAAACAGAGAGAATTGTTTTGTTTAAAAAACAAGCCCAGGTCTACCAACACCCCTCTGTCCCAGCATTTAGCACTCTCACAGGTGTTCTAACTTCCTGTGAGTGAGTTTCAGTTTCTATGTCCCCAGCCCACATACACATGACACAATAGGATCCTCCTCTTTTGGCTATATAACTCTGCCTTGCACTGCCCAAGAAAAGCCAAGCCAGCTTCTGAAGAACTCAGACTCTCTCCCATCCCTTCACAAAGAAATAACCAGGAATCAACCATGAGGTAAACACCTTCCTTTTTTCTCTTCTATTGCCTTTGAAGTTTTCTAGTAGCTATTTTCTTAGACTTCAATGGATGAGCATCCTTCATACCCCCTGGAGGCAGGTGCTCATACAGCCCAATTGGGGGAGAGATCTCACCATCTAAGACAGTATATGATCAATGTCAAATGAGGCTCCAATGAAGGAATTGGGACTTTGCCCTCTAGAGAGTAGGGTGTGCAAGTGGGGACATGTCCTGATGAAAGGGGCTTCATTAGGAATAGTAATCTGGCAATGGTGTGCAAGAAGGCCTAGCAACAGTACAAATGGGAATCAAGAGAGAATATTTAGGAAGCTCCTGCAGCAGTCCAGGCATGAGGTGATGAACTTAGAAACAAAGCCTGAGTCCTATGTCTCTAGACATCTATAAGTATATGCATATAACTATGCATATTGGTATGCATATATGCATGGACATGCACACATTTAAATATACACTCACAGAATTATGTTCTTAAGTTTCATTGTTTTTTTGTTTAATCTGAAAATACTTTTCTTTTACTGGAAGAAAGACAGGAAAACCTTGGGAGGATGAGTCTTCCTAACTCCAGACTTGGTGTTCTGTGCATTATGGCACCACCTAGCATCCCACAAGAAGTCTCTCTTCCTCTCTAGGTTTTGATTTCTCATATTGCTTCCCTTGAATTTTTAGACTTTCATCATTTCGTGCCTGGATTGTTGCAGGAGCCTCCTAAACATTTTCACTATAATTAGGCAAAACATTTCCAGATTATTCATGATGGGAAAAGAAAATTTTTAAAAACCTCAAGAAAATAAAGAAAGTTTAAAAAGTATGCTTCAATCTGTATTCAGACACCCCAGTTCTTTTCTGGGGATAGATAGCATTTTTTATCCTAAATCCTTCAGTTGGCTTGAACCATGGTATTGCTGAGAACAGCTAAGTCATTCACAGCTGATCATCTTACAATACTGCTGTTATTTTGCACACAGCACATTTCACTTTGCATCAGTTCATGTAAATCTTTCCAGGTTTTTCTGAGAGCATCTTGCTCATCATTTCTTACAGCACAATAATATTCCATCATAACCACATACCACAATTTATTTGGCCATTCCTAAATTGATGGCACAACCTCAATTTTCAATTCCTTGCCACCACTCAACTTGCTATAAATATGTTTGTATATATAGGTCCCTTTTCTTTTCTGTTTTTTTTTAAATTTCTTTTAGGATACAGAACTAGTAGTGGTATTGCTACATCAAAGGGTATACATAGTTTTGTAGGTCTTTGGGCATAGTTCCAAAATCCTCAATACAACATTTGAATCTCTTCACAACTCCACCAACAATACATTAATGTCTCATTTTCCCCCACATCCTCTCTAACATTTGTCATTTTCCTTTTCTGTCCTTATTAGCCAATCTAATAGATATGAGGTAGTACCTCAGAATTGTTTTAATTTGCATTGCTCTAATCATTAGTGAATTAGAGCTTTTGTCATATGGCTATAGATAGCTTTGAATACTTTGTCTGAAAACTGTTCATATCTTTTGATCATTTTTCAATTGGGAAGTGTCTCTTATTTTGGTAAATCACACCCAGTTCTCTGTATGTTTGAAAAATGACGTCATTATCAGAAAAACTTGATTCAAAGTTTTTTCACAGTTACTACTCCTAGCTGTATTTCTCTCCATCCTATGTTACACCCCTGTTTATTCTATTCTCTCTCTCCTTTCACCCAGCCCCTCCTCAAAAGTGTTTTGCTTCTGACTGCTCCCTCCCCCATTCTGTCCTCCCTTCCATCACACCCCCTCTTTCTCTTATCTTCTTCCTCTCCTACTTTCCTGCAGGGTAGGATATATTTCCATACTCAATTGAGTGTGTATGTTATTCCCTCTTTGAGCCAATTCTGATGACAATAAGGTTCACTCCCTCCTCCCTAACTCCCCCTTCTTCCTTTCCACTGTAAATTCTTTTTTCTTGACTCTTTTATGTGAGATAATTTATCCCATTCTATCTCTCCCTTTCCTTTTCTCCCAGTATATTCCTCTCCCACCCCTTAATTTTATTTTTTAAATATCATCCCTTCATATTCAACTCACACTATGCCCTCTATCTACATACACTCCTTCTACCTGCCCTAATAATGAAAAAGTTCTTATGAGTTATGTCAACATAATTAAAAGTTTGGTTAAAGGAGATAAACAAATAGTAATGTACAGTTGCTGTATTTATTCCCTTAAAAACTAGCAGACTTGTACAAGGAGCCTGCTTGAGGCTGACTGATGAACAAAAAGAGGAAAAACCTTAAATATATTTTAGAACCATCCCAATTCAGGGTGGCTGTGTCACACAAATTTATGATCTCCATGAATATTTAATCCTTGTATGAAAAAGGAATTTTCTTAATTTAATAGATGGTTAAAACAATAAAACAAGAGAGTTGAGAAGGTATCAATTAAAATTATGATGAGGATACCTGCGTTTTCTTTACCATTAACATTCCATAACATAATATATGTCCAGAAATATTAAGATAAGAAAAAGACCCATTACTCAAGTTAATGCCTCATTAAGGGTCTCATCCTTAAGGGCCATAAAGCAAGCCTCATCTGCTTTGTTGACATAAGGAGAGGTGTTCTCCAAGCTCACTCAGAGAACAGAGACAAAGCAGAGTCCATTTGGAAGTCATGATCTCAGGATATTCTGGAGTTGCTGACACAGGAAAACCCCTTTTTAAGGTGAGGCAAAGCAGTCTGTTTGAATAATTCAGACTTTGGCCAAAATATGATATCTAATGATAATCATTTTCCCACTTTTGGTCAAAGGCAATCCAGAAGGCTTAGCCTTCAGGCCAAGAAAGGGATGAGATATAAAGTAAACTCATTCTTCTTCTAGAGAAGCGAAAGAAAGTTCTAAAAATCCTTCCTTTATAGACCATGGAAATCCTTTCTTTTCAATATCTGGAGTAGGACCCTCAGGTAGAGGGAAAATGACCATGGACAGCATAAATTTGTTTACCAAGGTGGTGAAATATCTGTGGGCAAAATTTAATCCTAGTCAAATCCCTAGCAGGACAAGAGCCAGGACAGTAAGTATCCCAGCAGCACAAAGGGGGAGGGATCTGAGCAAACTGCCCACCCTGTGAGAAAGGACATTGAAGGGAATGGTTGGAGATCCCCAGAGATGGGCAATTACTGCAAGGCAATTGCAAACAAAAAGAAGGAGCAGGCTGAAGCTGCAAAAAGATAAAAACAACCAGTCTTGGGCATAAGGAGGCCCCAGGGAGTGAGCAGTTCTTATGCAGGACTGGTCCAGGCTCTTGGGAAAGTTGTCTGCATCTGATGTCATCTTTTTCAGGTCCCTTGGCTCTGATGTCCACTCGAGAGCAGGAGTAATCAGACAACAAGCTGTGGTCAGACAAACCTGACAGGGCCCCCCAAAGCATGATTTGATACTAAAGGCACATAGAAATGGTTCGGTTTCTCAACCATGCAAGGCTAGGCTCAAACAGTATAGCTATACAAGAAAGTTTGGCTCACAGTTTTACAAAATTGCATAATTACTTTAAGTCAGATAGAGATTAAACTTATTTGGTGGCTCACAGTAAACTAGTCTGGAGAAGGGAGATACATGTCACAAAGATAATCAAGAAAACTTACACATGAACCATAGAAATCAACAGAATAATTATTACCAATGTTAATTAGCATCAATTACTTGTATCCCAGTGACCTATTCCCAATATTCATTTAAACAGTACTTTTTGAATCCCAGATGCCTCATGTAGTTATAAAATTAATGAAGGGGTTTCTGATTATCTGGTTCAGATCTAGAGGTTACCAGATAATTCTGACTTAATATAAATTATTTATTTATTTGGTTCCTTTTAAATTTGGTTCCACATATTTGAAACTTCAGAAAATTTTCAGTTTATTTATTATTTGTTATTTACATCCTTACCTAAATCCTGTACCTGATACAGGAGTCCTTTAAAATGTGAGGTTGTATCCAAAAATGAGTTCACCTACCCTTTGAAATCATCACATGAATATTTTAATAAAGCAAAATTATTTCACTGTTACCACTCTCTTATACAATCTGTGCAAAAATATAAATTGAGATCTTATTGCCAAAACAAGCATAAAGCTTTAATTTACATAATAGAAAATTTTTGGAATACAACCGTACAAATCTGTATGTATTCCTTAGAGGAATCAATCTGATCCTGTTGCTTTCCTCAAAATTTGCTATTGCCTCATTACTTGATCTAATCATTTCCTCCTTTGTGGGATGTGGTCTCTATATTTATTTATATATTTGTCCATGAATATAACTTCCTGATAAATTTGCTGTAAAAAAAAAAAAGAGGGGCAATGTCATATATCTTAACAAAAGGAAAAACTTCCTTAGTTCTGTTTGATTGCAGGCATGAGTCATATCTGATAGGCAATCATGTAGCCACTAGGTGCTGAAAGCAGGGCTTAGGAGTAATCAGATGGAGAATTTTCCCTTTCAGAAAGGAAATGCACAGTTGGGAAGCAGTTTAAAAAAGAATCTACACAGACAGTGTCCAAGGTTGTCTTCAAAACCTTTCCCAGGCACAGACATCCACCATTTAGCAATTCTCAGCCTGCAGCCCATGCCATTCCATTGTTGGCTTCTATGACATCAATCCCTATAATCAAAGCTTAAAACAATAGTAAACTGCAGGCCCCAAAAGTCTTAAATAGCAAATAAATATAGACTGCTATACTTCAGATGGGGCCGTCTAAAATTTGATCCAGCTATCAAGTTACAAATCTTTCTGCCTTCCTAAAATACTTCCTTACCCTCTCTCTCAACATATTAAAACCATCTGAAACTGATACAAAGGTATCCAGAGCAACTATCTAGAGACAGGAGGGGATTGGATAAACCCCCATTTGTCATCAAACCTTGTTATCTGCCTTCCATATTTCTAATCACACCTTTATTTGTCTTTCCTAACCTCTCAAACCCATTATTCAGTTTATTCATCTTTCCTTTACATTTTTAACCATAAAACAGGCGAGATCATAAGTTGTTATTCTTTTACTAACATAACTGTTCTGTACTGGAATTCTAGCTTAAACAAAGCAAAGAGGTAAATGGCTAATCCCACAAGTTGATGGATTTATGTCCTTGCAAATTTGTTTATTCTTCCCTAATTATACTTATTCTGGAAGAATGAGACACTTCAAGAATCTAAATCTTTAACTTATACATTCAAATACTAATGATGACTTTTGCCTAGGCCATGGAATAACTACAAATTCAGATCAAAACAACAAGATGTATTCTACTTTATTTCATTAGTTTAACTTATTGAGTTAGTTTAACAATAACTTATCTTGAAAATTTAGTAGACCTTCAAAAATATCACACAAGACTTTTCAAAACATCTTTTCTGAAAGTATTTTCTTTTCTTTAAAAAGAGTTTGAATTTATTCTGATGTTAAGAGAAAAATTACTAAGCCTCAATGAAGAATATTAATTGTAAAGTTTTAAATGATATCTTTGTTTTTCCTTAAAGGAAAAATAAACTTTTAAAATTGAGATTGGTGGGAAAAGTCCTTATGTAACATAAATTCCCAAAGTATGATTAACAAAATAAATTCCAATTCATTGAAAAATTCTTAGATATCACAAAGTTTCTTAGTCAAAAAAGGTATTGTAATGGAATCTCACATTGATAACAGTTAAGAGACTGATCACAGTCAGTGCTGTTACAAGCTACTGCTTTTATAATCCCTTTAAACAATGGAAACATCATAAGATGAGTCTCAAGCAGTTTTTATAAATTTCTGCACATGTTCTAATTCTAGGTGAAAAATCATAATAGATTTCCCAGTAAGATAACACAAAAGAGCTCATATCTTTTAGGAACTGCTCTGATCATAGAAATTTGCAAAGAGGACAGATGACCTTACTTATACAGATTGTTTCTAGGGGCCTTAACAGTTTTACAAAATAAGGAGAATTGACATGGACCATAAGGAAGGGCTGGTGCCCGTGCCTGCCAATTCTTACACATACAGTAATCAACGAGCAATTTTAGGTTTTCACATTAAAACAGTAACTCCAAATGCTTAGTTAACAAACTTGCAAGTTTCATAAATGATAGCAGAACAATCTCAACTGAAACTTCCTTTTAAACTAAGACAAACTTGGAAGCTTATGATTTCCCAAATTGCAATACTTGAAAATATTACAACACATGGTCAGAGAATCCCATTCATCATTTTTCTATTCCTCTGATGATATAATTCTCAATTTAACAACTTTTGGACTTTATAAAAGAAATTGCTGCTGTTACAACAAAGATAATACAACTGTTTACCAGTAACAGCATCATAAACAATCATCATGTTCTTAAATTTAAATTTTGAAATGGAACCCAATTAATTAACAATCTAGTGACCTTAATTCAGTCAGATGTGTTTTCAAATTGTTTTACACAGAAACTTCACATCTAAGTAAAACTCCACATAAAGTTAATGAACATAAAGCAATCCTTTTAACGAAATTAAGGTAAGCCCAAATATAACAGCTTTAAATTATCAAATTTTATAACATAACAAACACACAAAATACAAGTTATAAGCGTTGGCAGATGAACATGTCATGCATTGTTGGAAGTCCAACATGCATTGGCTGGAATATGCGTATGTAATGACATGTTTATAATATCATACTTTACTGTTACATGACACAATATTGCATCCTCAAAATTTCCATACAGGAAAATAAACCCAAAACTTTACAATAAAATTTTAATTTTGAGATGTTATTTTTTTAATTATGCTTTTATGAAATGATGCAAATTTCAAAATCCCATTAAAATATTAAGGAAAACAGAATTCTAGGGGGGCACTGAGTAATTTTGGGAGGGTGATAGTAGGTCAAAGAAGTTTTGGGAACCTCTGGCTCAGAGTAAGAATATATAGGAACTGTCTATTCTGACCAGAAATCATTAAGGGTCTTCCTCTCTCGTTTTTTTTTTTTTTTTGAGTAGGCAAACTATGTCATCCGTTGCCTCATTTCTTACCTAGCCTTACATCACTGAATGAGTATTGTCTCAGACAAACTGAGGCCTTGGAAAGATCTTACCTTAAAAAGTCCAAGGTCTCTCCCTGCATCTGGGTCCATTTTCAGGAGTCCTGACCTATGTCTTGCCACTGAACTCAGATGGCCCTAAAAGGAAGAAGGAGTCCCTTAATTTTGCACAGCCCTCCCTCACTTAAATCCAATTCACCTGAAAATCAAGACATCACCTTCTGCTATCATTGGTCATCTTTGATAATGAAGGACAAACAATAACAATCTAATAATTAAATATTCTATCTGTATCCACAGTGAGATGTCCAGGAAGAATACTATGATGGATGCCCTGCTTGAGTTGAGATGCCATTTCACATGGAACTTAATGAGAATAAAAATGCACTTGCCTGATTTAGAAAACAGAATTCTGGATGAAATTGAGTTCCTGGAAACAAAATTCGATGTGGGAATTCACAACACATTGGCCTATGTGAAGCATTTGAAGGGTCAAAATGAGAAAGCTCTGGAAAGCTTGAGAAAAGCAGAAAAATTGATCCAGGAACTGAATGATGATCAAGCAGAGAAAAAAATCCTTGTGGTCTGGGGAAACTATGCCTGGATCTATTATCACATGGACAGACTCCCTGATGCCCAGATTTACCTGGAGAAGGTCGAAGCAAGCTGTAAGAAGCTTTCAAGCCCCTTCCGCTATAAAGTAGAAGTTCCAGAAATTGACTGTGAGGAAGGGTGGGCCCTGCTCAAGTTTGGAAAGGAGTATTATGAAGCAGCCAAAGCTTGTTTCCAAAAGGCCCTGGAATCAGAGCCTGAGAACCCTGAATTTAACACTGGATTTGCAATTGCTATGTTTCGTCTGGATCGTTATAGGAGAGGCCAACCTAGTATTTCTCTAGAACCACTACAAAGGGCAGTCAAAATCAACCCAGAAGATATTTACCTTAAGGTTCTTCTTGCAATGAAGCTCCAGGCAGTTGGTCAAGAAGAAAAAGGAGAAAAGTACCTTGAAGAAGCTTTAAAAAAGATTTCATCACAACCCTACATCCTTCGCTATGCAGCCAAATTTTACTGCAAGAAAGGATGCCTGGATAAAGCTCTTGATCTTGTAGACACTGCATTGCAGGCCACTCCAGCCTCTGCTAACCTGCATCACCAGAAGGGATGTTGTTACAAAGAAAAAATTTTTCAAATCAAGAGGGCTACCAACTACAGGCCACAAGGCAAGGACAGACACGATCTTCTGAGAGCAATTGAATCAGCCATCTCTTGTTTTAAAACTTCAATAGAGTACAGACCCACATTTGAAATAAGTTATATAGAACTAGGTAACATGTATGCAGAAGCAGGTGACTTCCAAAAAGCAGAAGAAAGCTACCAGAAAGTACTGAGCTTGGAACAATGTACAGACAAGACAAAGCAAGAAGTCTACTATCACTATGGCCGCTTTCAAGAGCATTACAGGAAGTCAGAGGCTGATGCTCTTGCCCTTTACCTGGAAGGACTGAAAATAAACACAAAAGATGAATATCTTCTAACTGCTTTGGAGAAACTCACTAAAAAGCGTCTCCAGCGAAAGGCATCAGATGTGGAGTGTTTGAATCTCCTAGGGTTCATTAATAAAATTAAAGAAGACCCAGAAGAAGCCATAAAGCATTATGAGACAGCCCTGGATGTGGGCTCCTCCCTTCAGCTTTCTAGAACACAAACACCTCTCTTCCCTCCAGATGCTGCTCAAGCACCAGCTTTTTCATAAACCCTTTCCAGATCCCCACAGATGTTACTGCATCCTTTTCTCTGCAAAAACCTTGGATGTTTTTACAGAGTTTATATTCAGTTGTACCTGTTCCATTTATATTATTATGCATGTTTTTCTTTTTTTTTAAGCAATTTGGGTTAAGTAACTTGCTCAAGGTTACACAGCCAGTTATTTCTGGTTATGGTGCAAAGTATCTGAGGCTGGATTCGATCCCGACTCTGGGGCCGGTGCTCTTACTCACTGTGCTACCTGGCCTCCCCTGCATGTTTTTTCATATTAACTTGTTGTCTATTAGAGTGCAAACTCCTTGAGAGCAAGTACTATTTCCTTCTTTGGAATTATATCTCAAATGCCTAGCACAGTGCTTAGTACAATGCCTGGTACATAGTAGGTGCCTAATAAATGTTTATTGAACAATGATCCAAGAAAAGTAGAAAGGACTTGTTTATGAAGGGAAGTGCTATCCATATCCTGATTTAGAATTATTCCAGTTTCTATTTCCCCAACTGTCCCCACTTCACTCCCTATGGCTAAGAACTTTATCAAATGATTTTTTTTTCTTTGACTATATAGTACTGTACTTTTTCTGAATGTAGATTGAAGCATATTGATGGGGGAGGGGATCCCAATAGGTTCAGCAGATATTCTGATCTTATCCAAGACCAGAAAACCTGCAATATTGTCTGGAAAGAATTCAAGGTCTCAGGCTTAATTGGAGTGAGAGTCATAGAAATTTATTTTTACGCTTCCCGACAAGAGTCCTTTAGGGGACCTGCGAGTGAGAGGGGTACATGCTTTTACTTTTAAAGGGTAGGGCTGCCATTGTCAGGGCTGACCTGACGGGAGGGGCCTCAATGCATAGACAAAGGTCAGTGCTGACCAAGAGGAGCATGTGAATAGATAGTTTAGATAAGACCTGGGCCAGGCATGAGACATGAGAATTTGGGCCAGACCGGAGGAGACATGAGGGATTAAGTAAGAACAAAGGAGTCCCAAGGTGTTGCCTAGGCCTAGTGCAGATAGGGGGAAGGGGCAGAGTCGGAGGTTGGGAAAGGAATTTTACAGATAACAATTTTACAATACAAATTGCAGTTACAATTTCACAGACTAGTTTCACAAGTTGGTTTCACAAATTGACCTAGACCCCAGGTACCCCATCAATATTTATTTACTTTATTCTCATGGGTTTTTTTTGCTTTTGTTCTGTATCTTCTTTCATAACTGTAATGAACATGGAAATATGGTTTATATGATAACATATGTATGAACTCTATTATTACTACTTTTAGAAGAGGGGAGGGAAGGGAGGAGAAAATTTTGGAAATCAAAATATTGCAAAAATAAATGCTAAAAATTTCTTGATTTGCAACTGTGGAAAAAATAAATTACTATTTGAAGCAAGAAAAAAATTTAAAATAAATGTTTATTGACTGTTAACGGATGGATGGATGGATGGATGGATGGATGGATGGATGGAGAGAGGGATGGATGAATGGATAGATAAATGAATTGGATGCTGGAAATAAAAACCTTCATCATCAATTCCATGATAGATTTGCCTCTTTGTCTCTTCTCATTCTTCTAACACCTTGTGATAGTAATGGAATATAAAGATTCCCCTGTATTGGCTTGGTTTTCAAACTGATTGTGTTAAAACCCAGAGCTTGTTAATCCCACCTGTGGGATGGACTTGTTGATGTGAAAAAGTCCTGAAATGGGAGGAGCTGGTGACATAGATTTGGAGAGACACAAGAGAGAGGCAGAAGAACTTTTTGGAAGCAGCACCTTTGGAGGCAGAGATAGACTGAGAGGATTGCTGAGGGCCACTTTGAATTGCCCTGGATTTTGAGACCTGCCCCGGAGCTGCCGAGGACTGAGGAGACACAGCTGTTTTGCTGGTACTTTGTCTGTCTCTTTTGATGTTGTTTTGCCAGATTTGTCCACTGGTGAAAGACAGTCCTGTTGTTGAAGAAGTCCTGGAAACTAGCTGTTGGTTAAGAGCTCCTGAGACTGTCCTGCAGACAGAGAGTGAATACTGTCCACTGGTGAAGGACAGTGCTGTTGTTGCAGGGGTCTGGGGACCTTTCTGTTGGTTCAGAGCTCCTGAGACTGTCCTGCAGACAGAGAGTGAATACTGTCCACTGGTGAAGGACAGTGCTGTTGTTGCAGGGGTCTGGGGACCTTTCTGTTGGTTCAGAGCTACTGAGACTGTCCTGCAGACAGAGAGTGAATACTGTCCACTGGTGAAGGACAGTGCTGTTGTTGCAGGGGTCTGGGAATCTTTCTGTTGGTTCAGAAGCCCTGAAGAAGGATTTTCTTGTTGTATGTTTACAGAAATCCTAGGAGAGGGTTTTGCTAATGTTTTCAGGGGTTCTAGGACTGTTCTGCAGACAGAGGATGAATTAATGAAGAGACTGGCAATGTATCCTGTGGCCTTGCTAAGCCTTGTCTCCCCAGGAACTAAGATTGCTGAGAACTTGCCTTGTGTCAAGATGAAGAAAAGACCTCCATTTGGGTATTAAGTGCTATGCTTAAACTTGTTGTAACTCTGGGGTAGTTTCAATTGTGATCCAGGGGTGGGGAACTTTTGACCTTTTTGTGTTCTATGATTGAACAAATGAATGTACTTTACTTATGATTGGAAACTAATCTCCATTTGAGAAGAGGGGCTTTGTGATTGACTAAATGAAGGTACAGCCTAGGGCTGGAGTAGTATTTAGAACAGGGACTGTGTAATTGATTGACTGAATGTAAGGTCCTGGGGTGGGGTCGTACTTGGAGATTATTTAATCACACTTAGTAAATGCTGTATTTTGAATGACAGCATATTTTGGTCTTCTCTGTTCTTAATTTGTCACTGAATAAAATGGAGAGCACCTATGCTGGTATTCTGAACCTTGGGAAGTTGCCTTTCCTTGGCATTACATTACACACCTTCACAGGCTTTCTTCTTACCTCTAAATACCAGCTCTCTCTGTTCTCCTGCCACTCTTCTCCGTGAGTGTTTGTATACTCAGCAATAATACTTGTCTTGGGTCAGGTAGGTGGCGCAGTGAGTAAGAGCACTGGCCCTGGAGTTGGGAGGACCCGAGATCAGTTCCTGCCTCAGATACTTAACACCCACACAAAATAACTGGCTGTGTAACCTTGGGCAAGTTACTTAACCCCAATTGCTTTAAAAATAATAATAATAATACTTGTCTCTTTTTGGTAAATCACTTTCCAATCTCTATCTCACATTGTTCCAATCCCATATCTCCAATACCTCAGGACATTTCACCTCATATATCTCACCATAACTGCACAGTCTAAATGCCCCAAACCCATAAACATCTTGTAAATTATAGTCTAATTGGTCCTATGTTCTTTTTTCACTAATGAGGAAATTGAGGCTCAGACAGTTTGGGTGTCCCAAACTCTAACAATGATCCCATTTCCTGTTCTTGTCCTTTTATACCAAGCTTGGAAGGGGGGCAAAGTAAATAGGAAAGAAAGAAAGAGAAAACAGAAACAAGTTTTTTGTTGCTTTTTTTTTAATCTGAGCAGAATAAAATTGAAGGAGGTTCAGAACAAGCAGGACATTTTTGAAATTCGTGCTGAATTTGTTATATTCAACAGCAGATAGGTAGCATAATAGAGCAAAGGACTTCAAATTTAAGAAGGTGAATTCAAATACAGCCTCAGGCACTAGCTGTGTGATTCTAGGAAAGTCTCCTAAACTTTCTTTGCCTCAGTTCCTCATCTGTAAAATGGATTGATACCCATTTTAAAAGCACTTATTTGGGTTATTGTGGGGATAAAATGAGATTATATTAGTAAAAGGCTTTGAAAACCTTAAAGCATTATACAAATTAAAGCTTTTATTATATATATACATATATTCATATTATTTTTTCTTTTTTATTCATTTTAAACTTAAATACAAAACAAGAAAATCAAAAAAAGCATTTCCATGTATACAGTAGAATATGAGAGGATTCAATATAAGGCAATACATTTATATTTCAAACTGTTTACTTTTTTTTTAACCTATGTAATAAATACTTAATCATTGTTTTCAAAACTATTCAGCTTTTCTGTGCTTCCTTCTAGGCTTTCTTTTGTTCTCTACTGTGCACTTTTTATGTTTTCTCCCTCCCTTCCCACCCCTCCTTAGAGAAGGCTACCTTTACATGTGAATATATATATATATATACATATCTATAAACATGTACATTCTTATATTCTTTTTTTTTTGCTTTTTGGAGGGGCAATTAGGGTTAAGTGACTTGCCCAAGGTCACATAGCTAGTTTTTTTGTGTGTGTGTTAAGTGTCTGAAGCCAAATTTGAACTCAGGTCCTCCTGACTCCAGGGTCAGTGCTCTATTCACTGTGCCACCTAGCCACCCCTCATGTTTTTATATTCTTTTTTAAAATGCAATGTGTATGTAATAAGTCCGTGGTGTCATACAAAATCTTTTTGTGTTCATCTTTGCATATGAAGAAGCTAATATTTGATGATGTTCATTAAGTATAGAATCACAAAAAAACAACAAAAATAAAAATTCATTTTAAAAACTGCTTTCCCCTCCTTCCTTCATCCCCATAAAAGACAAAGTCAATTCACCTCATCATTAAAATTTTAATGGGAAATACAACCCAAGAGAGGACACAAAAACCCATGCAATGAGCAGTGCAATAATGTTTATAACTGCACTAAATGACCTATAAAGCATTATGCAGAGAGTCTATTTTTCAAAAGAAACTGTGAGTATTTGATGGGGGATTTTAAGCAGCTAGTTTAATTGCCATTGCTAGTTGCATGTTTTTAACTTTTTAAATTTTTGCTTAAGTAAAGCAAATACATACCTAAAATGGGACCAAAACAAAACAAAACAGGATTTGACTAGAGCTGTCTCTGGACAGCCTCCCTCCCTCTAGTCTGGATCCTCTGGATTCCTACTTGACCCCAGGTTAAAAAATGAGGTCTGCTGTTGCCAGGTAACAGTGAAGACAGCTGTCCCTGGAGCTTATCACAGCTGTAGGGGAGGGGAGTGGGGAGGGGGGGATGGTGGCCAATTCTTTCCAGGAATGTGAAACCCAAGAAGTTGCAGAATTCTATTTAAAAATGGGGCCCATCTTTTCATTTAGTTGCTATGCAGAATACAAAGAGCCTGATGATCCCCAATATTCCAATTGATTGTTTTATACTAATTCTATTCCAGGCCACTCTATGCAAATACTTTGCTGTTGTCTGAGGACGGGCAGCTGACATAACTTGGATATGTTACACAACTACCTATCAGCTTCTAATGGCCCCCTGAGGCAGAGTGGTGATAGAAATTCTCTTCCTTCCCATCCCATGCTCCCAAAAATGCTGTATGAACTCAAGGTAGGTATTATCTGGTCTTCTGTAAGTGGAAAAAGCCAGGAAAAGTATGTGGCACAATAAGTAACCTAGACCTAGACCTAGGTGCCAATTTCA
This sequence comes from Petaurus breviceps papuanus, assembly GCF_028583685.1. Lineage (NCBI taxonomy): Eukaryota > Metazoa > Chordata > Mammalia > Diprotodontia > Petauridae > Petaurus > Petaurus breviceps. The sequence continues at coordinate 103,818,006 of NW_027186296.1, forward strand.
GAGATGTGCCATGACACCCCCTCCCAATAACAATAGTTTCCATTAAGGTTGACAAAGCACATTACACACATCGGGGTGTGTGGGTGTCCAGGGAGGACTAGCACCTCTAGTGTGAGGGCTTGCTGAACCCTTTGCAGGGCTGCTCATTTAGTTCTGATGTCCACCTTCACCCAAGGTATACTTTAAAGTACTAAAAAATTATAAATTAGTATTAGTTTTTATACTTAGCCTGATCTATAACATATTATAGTTATTCATATACACACATATGTATATCTATCTATACATATCTACATCTAGATAGCTATCTCTCTATACATATAATATATATCTTTCTCATTAAATTATAAGCTCTTTGAGGTTAGAGGTATTTCTCATTTCCCTTATTTACACTCAACTCTCAGAACAATGCTTTGCTAGTGGGGATCCAATAGTTGTTTGTCGTTGATTCACTAAAAATAATTTCCCAAAAGCCTACTTGCAAGGTGAACTTATGGTACAGTGAAAAAGAAAAGAAAATCTAGAAATCCAAGGGTGGTGGAACAATCCTCTCCCTCCCTACACAAATCCCCCATAACAGAAGCCATTAGCATCATGGGTGGACCAAAGCAGGGCACTCCTTGGGCACCACAGATAGGGGTCAAGACCCTTAATTCAAATACCATTAGAACTCAAAGAAAGCCTGAGAGGTCATACAGCAACCCATCTTTATTTTACAGATGAGGACACCAAGACCTGGAGAGGTAAGATAACTCATTCTAGGTCATTACAACACAGCCACCACTTTGACTAACGTCTTCTGAATCAGTGATTACTAGCAGCTCACATTCTGTAGCAGCTTAAGGTTTGCAACATGTTTTCCCCATCATGTTCAAATGAGACGAGTCATTCAAGTATTATTATGCCTCACATTTTTCCCACTATACCATGCTGCCCCTGGAATCCATTCTAACATGCTACTTACTACAGAACTAGGGAGTCAGAGAATGTGGGTTTGAATCCCATTTCTGACCTTTATTTATTCCCTCTGTGATCTTGGACAAATCACCTGATCTTAGTTTCCTCATTTGCAAAGTAAGGGAATTCTAAGGTGTCTTTGAGCTCCAAATATATGATCCTAGAGGATCTCTATAAGCAACCACAGCCTAAATTCAACTATGTTGGGGTAGGAAATAATGTTCCCTTTTATGGCCCAGGAGAGAGTACAGAAAGGCTGGAAAGGAGGAAAGAAAGCAAAGCATGTGACAGTGATTAGTATGGTATAGTAGAAAGATTGTCTGGGAATCTAGGAACTTCAATTCTAGTCCTACTAACACTAACTTGTTACTATGTTGGGGAAGTCACTTCCTAACTATGAGACTGTTTTCTTCTCTATAACATGAATGCTCTGGAGTAGCTGTGTCAAGATATCAAGGGGTCAGGGAGTTCAGGGAGTCCAGGAACCCCAATAACCAGCATCCCTGGAAAGCAGTCTGGAATGAATTCATGCACTCGAGCATTCCCTAAGTCAATTCCCCTGGTAAAGACTTATTTACACTCTACAGCTGGCAAGAGTTCATAGGGAACCTGCCACCTTAGAGGGGTACATTTAAGGTTTATATAGGATAACTTTGGTAAAACGATGCTAATTATGCTAACTAGGTGAGTCAGGGTGGAATTAGGGAGGAGTTAAGGAGTAATCAGTTCTTAAAGGAGCATGCACTTTTAATATCTACTGCTCAGGCATATTGCCCAGAATTCACTGGAAAATAGCCCAAGCTGGGGGGTTGGGGGGGGGGGGTGCTGCATGGAGGTATGATTTGGGTCACTAAGTCAGGTATTGCTCAGGGCTGACCAAACTGCTACCCATCAATGTCATGTTTGACAATATGGATGTTGGGAGTATACATATGTCCCAAGCTAACGAGGGATTCAGGATGTATATAATGAGCTAGGGAGTTACTTATAGATAATCTAGTGAGGGATTCCTAGGTGCAGCTTGTTATTGTACCAAGGGCAGATAAACATTTCTCTGGGGCTTGATCTTGTATGGTTGCTAGGCAGAATACTGGCATGGGGAGAAGGGGCAGAGATAATACTCTGAGGCTGGGGAGATTTGAGGCTAGGGAGAAATGTGATTTTACAAACTGGGGTTTAAGCACAGGCACCCAAGCACCCCATCAGCTGGGCTCTAAGGTCCCTTTCAGCCCTGACATTCCGTGATTCTAGGAGAGTGTAGGCTGTTTTCCACTGCTGGTTATGAAGTATCCGAGCAAGACAAAAGGACAACATAAGCCAATGAAAATTTAGGAGCATTTATTAGCCGGCCGGTGACTGTCTCAAGGATGCAATCCAAGAGAGCAGCCCCTAGCTCAGGGGAGTGGGAACTTTTCTACAGAGCTAAACCAGGGGTTATGTGCCTTTCGGCTTAACAGGTGCAAGCAGTCCTGAAACAGGATATTGCGGTTACAAAGGTTGGGGCAAACAGGGCCCATAGCTGCCCCTCCTCAAGCTAGAAAAACAGGATGTTGGGGCCCTAGACAGGGCCTAGGACTTTCCACAAGAAGATTGCAAGCAGGCTACTTTTTGGTCAAACCAGGTAACTTCAGTTAGAACACAGTACAAAAGGAACAAGGACACATCAGTGAACTCTTCTCTGTTCCAAAATAGATAAGAAATGATAGCTACCACTTATATAGTGCTTCAAGGTTTACAAAGTGCTTTACAAATATTATCTCACTGGGTGGCTAGGTGATGCAGTGAGTAAAGCGCTGGCCCCATAGTCAGGAGAACCTGGGTTCAGATCTGGCCTCAGACACTTAACACACACACACACACACACACACACACACAAAACTAGCCGTGTAACCTTGGGCAAGTTACTTAACCCCAATTGCCCTCCAAAAGGGAAAAAAAAAAAACAAATATTATCTCGTTTTATCCTCACAGCAACCCTGGGAGGTAAGTGTTGTTATTATCATCTTTTTACAAATGAGGAAATAGAAACCTGGAAAGTTTAAGAGACTTGCCCAGGGTCACACAATTTGTGAGTGTCTGAATTTAGATTTGAACTCAGGTCTTCCTGTTCCAAGTCCAGTGCTCTATTCCCTGTGCCACCTAGCTCTCTCAGGAATCAGAAATGACTAAGGTCAGTTACCCAGAGTTAAATAAACACAAAAATATTAATTTCCTGAAAAGAGAACACATTATTTGACAAGAAGTGTTAGGAGAACTGGAATGAAGTTTGACAGAAATTAAATTTATGTGATATGAATATTAAAGTTCACACTATTTTTAAAAATGAAATGAAAGACATATCAGGTGTGTTTCAGTCATAGTTAGTGGGAAAATCCTTAAATGAACAAAGAATACAGGGGATTACAAAGGTCTGATTCGTGATATGCAGGAAACTAGCAAAATACCTAAGCCCGAGAACCATCCCCTAATAGATCAATGGTCAAAATATACGAACAAGCAATTCACAAAAGAATGGCAAAATATTAACAACTGCTCCAAATCATTAACAATAAGAAAAATGCAAATCAAAATGCCTCTGAGGGTCAATGTTGTAGGGGCTGAGGAAAAGTAGGTGCACAAAGAAGCTGTGAATCTCTGAATTGGCACCACCATTCTGGGAAATAATTTGGAATTATGCTAAGAAAGAGACTACAATAACCATAGTATGGGTTTGGAGCCAAAGGACCTGGGTTGAAATACAACCTAAGGTACTACCTATTATGAAATCATGGAGTGGTGGGGCAGCTAGGTGGCTCAGTGAATAGACTGACCCTGGAGTCAGGAGGACTTGAGTTCAAATGTGGTCTCAGACACAACACAAAAACTAGCCCAGTGACCTTGGGCAAGTCACTTAACCCCAATTGCCCTGCCCTCCCCCCTCCAAAAAGCAAAAAAAAAAAAAATGATGGAGTGGGATTCTATGAAAAAGTCTTTTCCAGTTCTAATTCTATGAATTTATTATCTTTTGACCCAGAGATTCTACTGCTGGACATCTACTTCAAAGAGGCAAATCAGAGTTAGAAATAAAGTTCCCATAGATCCCAAAATAACTGTAGTTAACACTTTTTTTTTGTAGAAGCAAGGACTGGAAACAAAATCAATGACCATGGATTAAGGAATATGTAACGGAAAGAAATGTAATGGAATATTAATTAGTGTGCCATAAAAATTATGAATATCAAATAACAACAACCTTCTCTTTCCCATTGAAAAGAGTCAGTGCTGCTTTTTCAATGACAAAAAAATAAAACAAAACCCAACAATACAAAGTGAAATCAATAGACCCAGGAAAATATATACAAAATAGCCACAATGCAAATCCAAGTTTAAAAAAATGAAGAAAAAAAAAAACAATGCTGTGTAATTATAATGACTAAGCTTGGTCTCCAGAAAAGATAGAACATACCTCAGTCCCTTTGTGAAAGTGGGATGATCACAGTTTCTGAATACTACATATACTGCCAATTCAGTTTATGTGATGGTTAGTTTTGCCAAAATGCTTTTGTTTCCCCGTTATCTGTAATGAGGGATGGCACTCAGAGAAGGAGATAGGAGAGAGATTTCTTTGGAAATGAGAGATGTAAAAACAAAAGTAAAAACCTTGCTTTTCCATAGCCACCTAAAGCACACCATTTCAGTCAACTCGTTTTTTATAAATATAGGATACAGGGGGCTGACTCCCGAGAAAACAGTTCCAATCATAAAATGCACAGAGGATGTCTCCGTGGCATCACCTTTGGATACAGAAGGTGGAAAGAGAACTCTCTGAGCCGTGTTGGTTGGAGCCCCCAGGCTCTCTACCAGCTCTCGACATCTCTTCTCCATCCAGCACTTGTCAATTTCGGGAGGAATAGATCAGCTTTTTACAAAAGCTAACAACAAAACGCTTACTCCAACAAGTGAGTGTTTCCTCTGAGAAGCAGGGCCTCTGACAGCCCTCAACTCACAGCTCTCCACTCACGTCAGATTCCTCCCACCCCACAACAGGATCCAGCTCAGTTGGGAAGCAGTCTCACTTTCCGGTTTCCGTTTTTCTCCACGTTGCTCAATTTTAAGGAAACAATAATAAGAAGAAATAAAACAACAACAAGAACGAAACTCCCAACAATTAAGCTTGTAACTTTCCCAACTAAGAAACTGCAACAAAGAGCTGTCAGAAGGACAGAGAAGAAATCTCCGGGACTACTTCGGCTGCAGAACAACCCCCAGCCAGCATGAGGTAAATAAAGGCTTTCTCTGCCTTCTCTCCCCGAATCTCCTTAGTCCCTTTGCCAACTTTTCCAAATGAAACTTTCCCGGCATTCAAGCGTTTGTGCAAGTAAGATGCGGGAACGAACCGCGGCTCTTTTTAGCTAGCCAGCTTCCAGTAATGCCAGGCAGAAGCATGAATGGTTATTTCGCACCAGTTGGACATGGCTCTTTCAAAGGTCAGAGGGAGAGGCAAGAACACCAGAGAGCCCCGGGATCCAAAGCCAGAGCCAGAAATGGAGCTCACCCCCAGAGATGCAGGAAATTTACAATGCCACTTTTGCAAACTTTGAATAAGATTTTTGGTTTGCTTTTATAACTTCGGAGTTAGAGTAGGTGGCTGTCTAAAAAAAAGGCTTTCCCAGTGAAAAAAGAAAAGGTCTACTCTGTTTTATTTCTTAATGACAAAAGAAATGCCTCAGGTTTTCTAACTTTTGTGGTAATGGGATTGCAAGCAAGACTGTGCGCCTGGAGCCCTTTGCAGTGTTTGGGGATGAGCCAGCCACCCTAACAGCCCAGCTCCTCCCTCCATAGACAAAGAGCTGAGACCTTGAAATGGGCGGAACGGCAGCCTCCGGCTGCAGCCCGCGGTCCCAAACGCTACCCTCTCTTCTCTGCACCCCCCTCCCACACACTCACCCCATCCCACACACACACACCTCCCCGCACAACAGGCTGTTTGCGGAGGACTTTCTACAGATCCTCTGTGGCTGCGGGTTCTGCTTCCCCAAGGCCCCAGAGAAGGCTGCCCCGGGGGTTCACAAAAAGGGGGTGTGAGGCTTGACAGAAAAAGGGGAGGAGCAAGCTTACTCTCTTTTGAGGATAGAGACAGCCATCTTTTCACCCATCCTAAAGTACTGTTCCCAGTTCTGGCCGAGGGGGTAGGAGGTGTAAACTAGGCCCACCAAAGTTCTGGTTATGTGTGGCTGCTGAGGTCGGCCCCACTCCTCCCCTGTTCCAGGAGACTGCTAGGAGGGAGGTTGAAATCCTGCCCACGTAAGCAGTGTAGGGCCAAGTTCCACACTGCCTGTTTGCTCCCAAGACCAAGCCCTGATCCTTTGTAAGTAGAAAGTGTATAGCTAGGGAAGGGGGATTGCATTTTTGTTCCCCACTATCTCCTCTCCCTCCTTCTGCCTTCTCCTCCCCTCCACCACTTTGGCTACTGCTCAGAGTCCAAATTCATGCTTCTGCAACTGCGTGAGAATTATGAAAGGCTCCTGTAGTCACCAGGGCCACAGAAGAGTTTGTCCAAGTGAACTGGCCGTTTAGGGGGGTGCCCACCTACTTGCTCCCTTTAATCCCCTTATTTCAAGCTCTTTTTACCATGTGTGATTTCATGATTAACCCTCTCACTTTCCGTTAGACTGGAGGGAGCACCCCCATTGCTGACAAAATTTCCAAGTAAAGTTTGTTGTTAATATGCTACTTACTGTCTCCCTTTTCTGGATCCTTGCCCTTTTTCCATGGCCTGTCACCACTGCCTTTGTAGTGCCCCCCACCCACTCACCCAAAAGGGTGATGAAAAGGAAATATCTTTGAACTGGAAGTAACAGGCCCTGAGTGAGGGGTCTGCCATTAATTTACACTAAGCATGGAATGTGACAACACTTTTAATCAAATGAAAGGAGAAGGGTATAGTGCACAGTGCTAACCCTGAAATAAGAGGAAAAATTCAGCTTGGCCAATTACTGTGTGACCTAGTGCAAGTCACTCAGCCTCTCTGGGCTTTGCCTCATCTGCAAAATACAACATAATAAACATTTATTAAGCACCTATTGTGTGCTGGGTTCTGTGCTAAGTGCTAGGGACACAAAAAGAGGCATAAGACAGTCCCTACCCTAAGGATTTCTAAGTCTAGGTCTGTGATTCTGTGACAATCTAAATTCTGTCCTTCCCCAAGGTGCCTTCATGAACTAAAATTACCTCTTCCCCATCTCAGGGTCAGCCTCTCTGCTTGGCATTAGGAGAGAAGCAAGTCAGTCAAAGAACAATCTTGCATGTGGATTTTGAGTGACATATATAGTTATGAGGTGCACAGAAATGTAAGTGACTTTAGACTGGAGAGTGGAGGCCTCAGATATTCCTACTGCCCCAATATAGCTGAGTCTTTGATCACATAAGCCTGAAAGCAGAAGAGCCCATCAGTCAGTGGGCATGCATAAACTTGCACAGATGACCAAGCAATAGTAATATTCTTCTCAATTTCCCTGGCACAGACAGTCCCTTAGAGATTTTCTAGTAAAAATAAGAAAATGGAGGTGCAAAAAGGTTAAAGGTCTCTTAGTAGCCATTCCCCCTGAGTAATACTGTCTCAGTAAGTGGTGAAATGGATTGAATGATGGGACTTAAGGCAGGGAGACTTGAGTTCAAATCCAGCTTCAAATACTGTGTGACCTTGATCAAGTCATGTAACTTCTATTTATATCAGTTTCTTCAACTGTAAGATGGAGCTGAAAATAGCACCTACCTCCCAGAGTTGCTTCAGGGATCAAATGAGATATTTGTAAAGAATTTTAGCATACAGTAAGCAGTTAATAAATGCTTATTTTCTTTCTCTGATTTTCCATTCACAGGGTAGAGATTGAGTTAACCCTTTTCCTTCTCTGTCCCTCAGTTCCCTCATCTGTAAAGTGAAGAAATTGAATTAGATAATCCTTGTGTTCTCTACCAGCTCTAAAATTCACTAGTGGACTCCTACTTTATAGAGAGCAAAAAGGAGACCCAGAGAGGTTATGTCCTTTGCCCAAGCCATACATGTAGTTAATATTCATTTCAGATGTAGAGACCAGGCCTCTTGCTTCTTCCTCCATTCCTCTTTCAGCTAAATCAGGCTGCCCTTCATGTCCATCTTTTTTAACACAATTTCACTTGTTTAAAAATGTTGAGTAAAGGCAGTGAATTATTCAGCCTGATGGGAATGACATCAACCATCCCCACCCCTCCTCTCAGAAGGGCTGGTTTGTTAACCCACATTAATTTTTAATTGGCATAATTTTAGGTCTCATGGAGGAGATGTACATCCATCCATTCATATATACATTATATATCTATATAGTTATATAATAAATTTTGTGTACACACATACATGCATGTATATATGTATAAATATACATGCACATGTGTATGTGCACATATGGGTATGTGTATACATGTGTACATGCATGTATATAAAAGTTTGGAATTAGGGCCTTCCGTTTTCTCTTAAATTACCATTTGACTTATACTTTCTATATGTAAAGCTACCCCTAATTTTGTCCCCATGCCTTTTCTCCTCACCCCCACACTCAGCAGGTGCAACTCTGCCTTAAGCTAAATGGCTCTGGGATCCTGTCCTTGTTCCTGATACCTAGGGACAGGTGCACCTGTCATGGAGGAGTTCTTAAACTATCTGGGCTAGCTGCATACCCTGCTAGAGAAACAGATTGTTAAGACTCCTTAAATTACATATCAAAGGGTCCTTAGAAGGACCTTTATCATAGAATCATGGAAATCATGTGGTCTGATTCCCCTCATTTTACATTAGTAAAACATTGGAGTCCAGGAAGAAATAGTTTGTCCATCACATAGGCTTTTATACTAGCTACAGTCCTCCTCATTTAGCTGACCCCAGAAATACTTGTTTGACTGAATGAAAGTAGTAGCATTGCTGTTGTTTACTTGAAGAGTTTAGCAGTCTGTGCATAATTACCATATCACTCAACCACAATTTGCATCCATAAATGTGTCATTAATTGTGTTGCAAGTTTTATTTGATTACAACACTAACCTTTTTTCATACCTTCAGGTTATCACTGTAACTGGGTAGTCTAATTAGGTCACTGGGAAGAAGAGCCATGTATTTGGGCTATTTTTGTTAAAACTATGCTGAACAATCATATTTACTTGGAATCAGAAATATAGAGCTAAAAGGCACATGAGAAGCCATATGGTCCAATTTTCTTCTTTTCTGATGAGAAAAATGGGCCTAGGTAACTTCTCCAGGGTAAGTAACTAAGACTGGCTAAGTAACTTCCCCAAGGTCACACAGTAAGTGGCAAGGCTGAAATTTGAACCCTTACCCTTTGATTCCAGAGCCAACACACTCCTTCCATGTGATGAAACATATTAATCTGCATGGAATGCCTACATCTTGTGTAAATGAATCATTATAGCTATTTTCTCCATTCTAAGCAACTGAGAGATCCTTTTTTAAAGGGCAGATTATTACAAATCCCTCCTCTGTTTAAGCCTCTTCTCATCCCTTTTTACATAATTGCCATCGGGAAATTCTAAAAAACTTGTCTACCAAAACCTGAAAGCACTCATTAGTAGCTTGCAAAGCAGCCTCTGTTTCTCAGATTTCCTGTGCATTTGTGACATAAGCACAGATTGAATGAAATAATAGTAAATCGCACCTAGGTTGGGTTTTAAGGTTTGTGAAGCACTTTAACTACATCATCTTATTTGAGTCTCACAGCAATCCTGTGACATGGGTACTCTTACTAGAAGTCATTTTATTATGGTTGAAGAAACATAGGTCCAGGTGAAGGAACTTAACCTAGATCATAGACCTTGTGGGATTTGAACAGAGGTCCTCTTTCTACTACTATTACTAGTACTGCTGATACTGGTACTGCTACTACTACTGTTGCTGCTTTTGCTGCTGCTACTGCTCCTTCTTTTCCTCCTCTTCTTCCCCTTCCTCCTCCTCCAAGTATCAAATGGCAGAAAGTTACCCTACCTATTAGTATCAGTTCCGGTCTACACCGAGGGGTAAAGGTGTTATTTGAAGGGTAAAGAAACTCATGATTCTGTAAATAAGAGATTTCACTATTTGGGGAATTATTAATCCCTTGTCATTTCCATTGATTCTTCTAAATTGAAATTGATTTTATCTTTTACAGTCAAATGCCTAGGAATTCCTTAAAAATTATCCTGAGGCAGCTGAAATGCCACTTTACATGGAACTTACTGAAGGAAGATATTGATCTACTTAATCTGGAAGACACAATAATTGACCAGATTGAATTCCTAGATATGAAATCCAAAGTCACCCTTTATAACCTATTGGCCTATGTAAAACATCTGAAAGGTCAAAATGAGGAGGCCCTGAGATGCTTAAAACATGCAGAAGAAAGGATCCAGGTGGAACATGCTGACCAAGTGGAAATAAGAAGCCTTGTTACCTGGGGAAATTTTGCTTGGGTGTATTATTACATGGAAAGATTCCCCAAAGCTCAGTATTATGCAGACAAGGTGCAAAAAGGCTACAGGAAGCTTCCAAATTCCTCCCGCTATAAGATAGAATGCCCCGAGGTTTACTGCGAGGAAGGGTGGGCTCTGCTAAAGTGTGGAAGGAAATATTATGAAAGGGCCAAGGCATGTTTTGAGAAGGCCCTGAAAATAGAACCCGACAATCCCGAGTTTAACTCTGGCTTTGCCATCGCGGCCTATCGTCTGGACGATAAGGAATATTCTTGTCAAAGGGTATCGTCCCTGGACCCTCTCCGGAGAGCAGTGGAACTGAATCCCGACAACACGTTTGTCATGGCCCTACTCGCCCTGAAGCTGCAAGACCTGAAACAAGAAGCAGAAGGAGAACGGTACATTCGGGAGGCTTTGGAGAAGATGTCCTCACAGCCTTATGTCCTTCGCTATGCAGCCAAATTTTACCGGAGACAAAACTCCCCCAGTAAAGCCCTCCAGCTCCTAAAAATCGCCTTGCAAGCAACACCTACTTCTGCTTTCTTGCATCACCAGATAGGGGTTTGCTACAAAGTCCTGATGATCCTCGTCAAACAGTCGACCAAAAAACGGCCCAGGGAAAAAGAGAAAGAGAAGCGGGAGCTGATTCAGTCTGCCATATTTCATTTCCGAGCGGCCATGGAGCAGAATTCCATGTTTGTGTTTGCCTACACAGACCTAGCCAACATGTACGCAGAGGCGGGTCAGTACGAAAAGGCCGAAGACGTATTTCAGAAAGCCCTTCACCTGCAGCACGTGACGGATGAAAACAAGCAACAGGTCCATTTCCATTACGGCCGCTTTCAGGAGACTCACAGGAAGTCTGAGGATGCCGCTATGCACCATTATCTGGAAGGCGTCAAGATCAAAGTGGAATCTTCTATCACCTCCAAACTGATTAGCGCTCTGCAGAGATTGGCCACCAGGCGACTTTATGAGAATGCGGTTGACGTCAAGAGTTGGGGGGCCCTGGGTTTCATTCACAAGCTAAAGGGACAAAAGAGACAAGCCATCGAGTGCTATGAGAGAGCCCTGAAGCTGGACCCCGAGAACGGGGACTACATCAGTGCCTTGTTTGAGCTGCGGCTCTCCTTTTGAGGGGTTTGTAGTAGCTGCATTCCCAAAGTGAAATGAGGGGAAGAAAGACAAGCCAAGGATGAGCTCAGGACAAGAGCCCTCGGCCAAGAGATAAATTCTGAGCTTTGTGACTGTACCAGTCCCCTGTCTGAGCTGTTATAAATCCTCCCGTTTGTAGCATGAAACCTAAAAAAAAAAAAAAAGATTTTTTTTAAGGTTTGCAACAGAATGTGATAATTTGTGACTATCCTGTATTATGAGCACATATGTTTATACAATAGAAACTTATAAAAGGACTAACATGCATGTACTTTAGACAGTAGTTTAACAATGTCTATATTATTTCTTTAGGCACACCTTTGGAAAAAGTAAGCATTGTAATTCTATAGGTTTGAATAGGATAGACTATATGGGCTAGAAGGGACCTTAGGGGGCACCTAGTGCTTTTTTCAAAGGGTAGGAAATTGGGGCTTGGAGAAATCGAATGATTTGCTGAGCAAATTAGCATCAAAGCCAGGATTAAGAACCCAGCACTAAGAACCTGTTAACTTCCAGACCAGTCCTCTTCTCCTGGGCCTGACCACCTCCCTCTTCATTACAAATAGAATACTTTTGTTCATAATGACATGATCCATGGGATGAAATATGGTGCTTGTTTCTAGTCTGTGCCTTGGATATTTTTTTGTAAATAAAAGTGTTTTCTGGACCCAAAGTCCTACCAGAATTTGTTCATCTTATTTCCATTTTGCTTGTTTGTGAAAATAGCTCCAAAGAGACTAAATAGGGCCTTCTTCTTGATTTTAGAAAGCTATCTTAAGTCTCCAGAATAGTTCTCATTTTGAGGCAGTCACCTTCTTGATACATGACCAATATGGGTATCACTGGTTTGAGAAACATTGCAGTGAAACCTAGATTTGGAAAGCTAGTACACATCAGGATAAGAAAAGGTGTGATCAATTGTGTGAAGGGGGAAGAGGGAAGAGAGAGGAGAGAGAGAGAGAGAGAGAGAGAGAGAGAGAGAGAGAGAGAGAGAGAGAGAGAGAGAGAGAGAGAGAGAGAGAGAGAGAGAGAGAGAGAGAGAGAGAGAGAGAGAGAGAGAGAGAGAGAGAGAGAATCCAAGGTGCAGAAGAAGCAGATGTAAGAATATGAGGGGAAGAGATTGCAGGCTTGTCTCAGAGGCATGAAATAGTAGTGACTAGGAACTTTGAAAACCACTTGGACATCTACTAGACTCAGCACTAGAGTGCCCTCTGTCAAAAGCAGAGCAGGTGATAACTTCTTGACATAACATAAAGATAATTTCATCTTTCAATGTTGGGAGGCACCAATGATAGGAACTCTCATTTGGATCTAATTCTTGGCAACCAGGAAAAATTGGTTACCAGAGGAGTAGAAATGAGGAGAATCTTGTTAGTAAGGGACCTTTACTTCACAGATTTTGTGATACAAAAGAAAAGGAAAGTAGGGTAGTCCGACATGTACCATCACTTTTGGAGAGGAGTAGGTTTCAAAGTATTCAGAAAAAGGATAGGTAGGATCTCATGGTCTGTAATGTAAGGTCAGGGAAAGGCAACTTCCCAAGGTTCCAAATACCAGCATAGGTGCTCTCCATTTTATTCAGTGACAAAGTAAGAACAGAGAAGATCAAAACATGACATCATTCAAAATACAGCATTTACTAAGTGTGATTAAATAATCTCCAAGGACTACCCCACCCCAAGACCTTCCAATCATTCAATCAATTACAAAGTCCCTGTTCTAAATACTACTCCACCCCTAGGCTGTACCTTCATTTAGTCAACCACAAAGCCCCTCTTCTCAAATGGAGATTAGTTTCCAATCTAAGTAAAGTACATTCATTTGTTCAACCATAGAACACAAAAAGGTCAAAAGTTCCCCACCCCTGGATCACAATTGAATCTACCCCAGAGTTACATCAAGTTTAAGCACAGCACTTAATACCCAAATGGAGGTCTTTTCTTCATCTTGACACAAGGCAAGTTCTCAGCAATCTTAGTTCCTGGGGAGACAAGGCTTAGCAAGGCCACAAGATACATTGCCAGTCTCTTCATTAATTCATCCTCTGTCTGTAGAACAGTCCTAGAACCCCTGAAAACATTAGCAAAACCCTCTCCCAGGAATTCTGTAAACATACAACAAGAAAATCCTTCTTCAGGGCTTCTGAACCAACAGAAAGGTTCCCAGGCCCCTGCAACAACAGCACTGTCCTTCACCAGTGGACAGTATTCACTCTGTCTGCAGGACAGTCTCCAGACCCCTGCAACAACAGCACTGTCCCTCACCAGTGGACAGTATTCACTCTCTGTCTGCAGGACAGTCTCAGGGCTTCTTAACCAAAAGCCAGGTTCCAGGACTTCTTCAACAACAGGACTGTCTTTCACCAGTGGACAAATCTGGCAAAACAACATCAAAACAGACAGACAAAGTACCAGCAAAACAGCCATGTCTCCTCAGTCCTTGGCAGCTCAGGGGGCAGGTCTCAAAAGTCCAGGGCAATTCAAAGTGGCCCTCAGCAATCCATTCAGTCTCTCTCTGCCTCCACGAGGTGCTGCTTCCAAAAAATTCTTCTGCCTCTCTCTTGTCTCTCCAAATCTATGTCACCAGCTCCTCCCAGTTCAGGACTCTCTTTTTACATCAACAAGTCCATCCCACAGGTGGGATTAACAAGCTCTGGGTTTTAATACAATCAGTTTGAAAACCAAGCCAATACAGGGGAATCTTTAATTGCCATTACTATCACATTCCACCCCTCCAGGATCCTTGGCCTTACAATCTCAATCTAAATGGCCATGGATCCTGGAACAAATAGAGGCACTATGCTTTGTACTCCTTGCCGACTACGCTCTGGACAACGGCTTCCCAGAATCCACATCAAATCACAGAACACTTCTCAAAGTGAGCCCCAAAACAAAGCTATACATCAGGACTTATATAGCCTTCTCCTGGCTCAGAGAATGTAACAACCTTATTGACTCACTGGCCAATCAAGAAGTATCTACTGAAAAACAAGCCTCCCACCCCCATGTTTCAGGTGCACTTTAGCCTAGGGGCAGGGAAGATCTTTAAATTTGCATTCCCATTACATGGTCTAAAGTAATACAGCCTCAGTTTTCTTATTTGTAAAATTAACCTGGCAATAAATAGTACCTAGCTGTTGTGAGAATCAAATGAGGTTGGATAGTTAGATAGAGATATGGAGGGTGGGGAGGGAGAGAGAGACAGAGGCAGAGACAGAGAGACACAGAGAGAGAGACACAGAGAGAGAGACAGACAGAGACAGAGAGACAGAGACAGAGAGTCAGAGAGAGAGAAAGAGAGAAAGACAAAGGGAGACAGAGAGAGAGACAAAGGGGGAAGAGAGGGAAAGGGGGAGAAAGAGAGAGAGACAAAGGAGGAGAGACAAAGGGGGAAAGAGAGAAAGGGGGAGAGAGAGAGAATGCTATATAACTCATTTATTATCATCATCATTATTATCTTTAATTTCAGGTAAAATCATCCCAGGAAAAATAGGAAACCCTCAAGAATGATACTGAAGACATAAAGAAAAACAATTCTGCTGAGAAAAAAAATGGGGATATTTTTCTAAAGATACAAATGTGGATTACAGGGAACTCATTGACCAGAAAAGACTTGTTAAAGCTAGTCCAGAAGATAGAAACAAAAGTATATAACAGAAGATCAATATAAGAATATAAAAGATTATCACAATCTTGTAAGAATAGTGCCAAGAATGCTTCCCACCTCTTTGGCAGAAAGGTAATAAGCTAGAAGTGGGAAGTGGGACATAAATTTTCAAACACAATCAATGTATGGATTTATTTTTGCTTAATTATACTTATTTGTTATAAGGGAGGATTTATTTGGGAAGGATGTTGCAGGAGGCAGTGATAGCAAGACCAAATAAAGGGAAAAAAGAGTATTATCAAAGAATCATTTAAAAATATACAGAAGAGAGCAGAAGGAATTTTAGAAGGGGATACTGAAAAGCAGGACAGTGTTAGAATTACAATGTTAAATTTGAAATATAATTTTTTCAAAAGATACACAGAGTGATGATTCACAATTTCTTGTGTTCCTTTCTGTTCTTTGGAGAAAAACTCAAGTTTGTGGATTGCTCATGATAATTTTAAAAGCAGGAGTGGAATTAAAGGAATAATGTCAGGAATTCAAAAACTTCAAATAAACATGCTCGTGAAATTAAAAAAAAAAAACAAGGAAAACAAAAAGGACTAGTTGGAATTGGGGAAGAAGAATTAGGAGACCAAGAAGTGTGCATAGTCTTAGACATATTGAGGGGGAAAGGAAGATCAAAGTAATGAATGGATTCATTCCCGTCAATTCCTGCTCAGATCCGAGTTACTGCTCAGGTCGGGGTTACTGCTCAGCTGGGGATCACTCCTCAGAGTAGGATCGCTGCTCATGTTGGTATCACTGTTAGGATAGGATCATTGCTTAGGGTATGGTCACTACTCAGAATGGGACCATTGTTCAGAGTAGGATCATTGCTCAGGGTAAAATCACTGCTCAGAATGAAATCCCTGCTCAGACTGGGATTACTGCTCAGGGTGGATGGGGTCATGACAGTGAGGGACAAAGAGAAGTCAAAATTTCCCAGCTCTGATTTCTTTACTTACTCTGCCTGCTAGAATGGTCTTTGGTCAAAAAATGTCAGGATAGGGGCGGCTAGGTGGTGCTGTGAATAGAGCACCGGCCTTGGAGTTAGAAGTTGATTTCAAATCCAACCTCAGACATTTAACCCATTGTGTGACCTTGGGAAAGTCACCTCACTCCAATTGCCCTTTCAAAAAGCAAACAAAAAACAAAAACACAGGATTGAAAATGGCTAATGCAGAATCAATTCCAAGGTAATTCAAGATAAGTAAGGAGTTAATAAGAGAGTTACTTGCTGCCTTGGATGAATTCAAATCACCAGGCCCAGACACACTATAACCAAGTATGTATCTGCTCATCCACTATCACAATCTTTGAAAGACTGTGGGAAAAAGAAAAGGGGGAGAAAGGGAAATGATCTGATTCCTACCACAACCACCACCATAAAAGGGAAAAAAAAAAAAGAAAAAATGGGGGAAAATGGAGAAAATTGCCTATATACATGAATAATTCTAAAGCTCACGATGAGTTAAGGATGACAAGGAAAGAAAAAAGAGTATCTGGTTTGTTTTCTTGTTCACCTAAGAGGTACAGTGTGCCGAGCACTGGGACTGGAGTCAGGGATTCCTGAGTTCAAATCCAACCTCAGACATTTATTAGCTGTGTGACCCTGGGCAAGTCACTTTGCCTTTGTCTGTCTCAGTTTTCCATTTATAAAATGGGGATAATAATAGCACCTATTCCCTGGATTGTTGTGAGAATTGAATTTGATATTACTTGTAAAGCATTTAGCACAGTGCCTATAGTAAGTATTATATAAATGTTAGTTATTATCATTTTATCAGAGAAAGAGGTATAAAAACACAAATAGACTCTGATAGGTAGGATAATGATAACTGACCATCAAAGAGAAGACAAAACTACCTAATTGTAATTTTGCTCCTATTTTCTCTGCTGAGGAAAATGACCTTTGGACTGGAAAAGACAGGACCAGAATGGTTACTTGGGAAACAATAACCAAAATAAATAAGATAGCAAGAAAGCTGCCTTTGTCAAGTTCATATCACATGTCCCAGATGAACCAAAACTTGGGCACTGAAAAAATAGGTGTGTCAGTGATGCTTGAAACGATCCTGAAGAAAAAGGGGGCACTCAGGACTGGAGAAAGGCTAATGGCACAATTTCTTTTAAACTGAGAAGTAGATTGGGAATTAATAGGGAGAGGTGGGAGAAATTGGAATCTGCAACCCACAGACCAGTGAACTTAATTTCAATTCCTGACACAATTGAAGAAAAATTATTAAAGACATAGTAAAAGAACATCTAGAAAAGGAAATAATAATCATGGAAAAGCAACTTGACTCTATCAAAAATAGGTCTTTTCCAACTAATGTTATTTCCTTTATTTGATAGGACTACCGTGTTTCCCCGATAATAAGACCTATCCCAAAAATAAGCCCTCCCCTTACTGTGTAAGATTCCTCTAAAATAAGCCCTCCCCTGAAAATAAGCCCTATTGAGATTGCTACTGTAGTGAAGGTGATCCCCTGCGCTATACGCTACATTACGGTACCCTCTGTATGCACTGTCCCCTCACCCCCATGAAACGCACGCCGCACTCCGAGCTGCATCCAATCAGAGCTGCAGCAGTGAATGCGTCATCCTGTTCTTCCCCAGTGATTTGCTTGCTGGCGCCATTGAGAGCAGTGCCGCAGAGGAGAGCTGAGGCAGGACAACATAAGCCCTCCCTTGAAAATAAGCCCTCTGGTGTTTTTCTTTCCAAAAAAATTAATAAGACAGTGTCTTATTATCGGGGAAACAGATGAGCAGACTAGATATCTCAATTCTATCTCTATCGATTGATTTGTTTGTTTATTTATCTATCTCTATCATCTATCTATCTATCTATGCTTATTTTGATTTTATCAAAGCATCTGATAAGGTATCCCATACTATTCTCAAGGAAAAGGACAGATGTGAACTAGATAATTTAATTAAGTAGATTCATAATTACTAGAATGTCTAGATTCAAAGAGCAGCAAAAGTCTAATGTCTTTGAGGTACATATATGACCCTGTGCAATAAAACATTTGTAGCAATTCCTTGGGAGGAAAAAGCATAGATGAAAAGTTTATAAAGTCTGCAGAAGGTGCCGTGCTTGAAAAGATAGTAAATACACTAGAAAACAGAGTCAAAGCCCAAAAAGATCACTAAGGGCCAGAACATTGGGCTGCATGAAATAAGGTGACATTTAATGAGATTAGATGTGTGATTTTATACTTTAAGTCAAGAAATCAACTTCCCAAGTACAAGATTGGAGAAGGACAGCTAGGGAGTGGTTTACCTGACAAGGCCTAGGTGTTTATGGACTACATGTCTCTTCTGGGTCATCAGTGTGATGTAGCAGTCAAAAAGGCTGATCCAATCTTGGATTTAATCAAGAGAGGCACAGCTTCCAGGAAAAAGAAAATGACCATCTCACTGGATTCTATCCAGGTCATACTACATCTAGAATATTGTGTTTAGTGTTGGATGAACAGGAAGCTAGAGAACTTTAAGCAGACAGTAACCAAAATATGGAAGGGCTTTGAGTCTCTGCTATAATAGATAAGGATGGACTAAAGGAACTGGAGATGTTTATCCTGGAGAAGAAAAGACTCAGAAGAACATGATAGCCACCATTAAATATTGGAAGTATGAGAAATGGTGTCTCAAGGAAGAGATATTAAACTTATTTTGGTTGGCCACCAAAAGGAAGAAGTAGGAGGTCTCTGCAGAGACAACTTTGACTTGATATAAAGAAAAACTCTGTAACAATTTAAGCAGAATGTGAGTAATTTGTAGTGAGTTGATCAGTCAATGGAAGTCTTCCACCAAAGGCTGAATGACCTCTTCTTGATGTAGCCCTTCTCATGGAAAAAAATCTGGGCTGACTCACCTTGTGAGCCAACACTCTACCAGTGTGTTGGTTTTTAACCGGCCAATCATAGGACATATTTGTTCAAAGCAAAAAGCAAGCAGCATAATAAATACAATGGCAAAAGCAGATAACCCATAAAGCAAGAAGAGGGTATACAAAATAAGTGTTGCCAGGAAATGTATGTAGAGAACATATATCTGGGGGACGCATATAGCCAGGGTAAGTATTTATTAAACACATATACCGGTCATTGTGCTAAGTTCTGGAAATGCAAATACAAGCAAAGAGAAAATCCTTGCCCTCAAGCAGAATATGTTCTGATTGGGTAAGACAATGCATAAAAGGGACGCGAAGCTTGGTGGAGAGACAAGCGGAAGAATAGTCATGTAGGGGTCATGGTAGCAAAGTCCAGAGAATCAGAAGCACCGCCAAGTTGGGAATGAAGTGTGACTGACCTGGGGCAATCTCCAAAATGGAAGTGCCAGGAGGAACTCTTGAATGGGAGAAGAGTGTCAACATGGTGAGGGGATGTTCCAGAGCAACTCACATGTCCATCGCTGCACTGCTGCCTGTGTCCTCCAGAGATGTTATCATGTCACTCTATGCTTCTCTTGTCTGGGTTTCATACCTCCACTCCCCACTGCTTAACATGTTTCCTCTTCTAGGTGCCTCTTCTGTTCTCTGAACCACTGAACTTCTCTCTGCTATTAGCTTCTGAGCATTATAGCTTCAGGGCTACCTGGTGACCAGCTTGGATGCTGTCTGCTATGGTACAAAGACAAGATCTCTCTCCATGATACCTACTCTCTAGTCATAAAAAGACTATGAGTTAACATACCAGACAGTAAAATAAAAGACAGAGTGCCTCAGGCTAAGAACAAATCTATTTTTTTGAACTCCGTGTTTCTGGGGTCAAATTGAAATCTGTTATACAACTCTCTGATTTAGGGTTAGAAATTCCTTATGCCTCCAGTTTAAACTCTCTAGTGATGTGTGTCTCCCTAAACCCATTTCCAAAGGATCTGCCAAAGAAACCCCACAAGAGCTAAATGGACATAGAGGTTACAAACCCCATTTCATCCCTAATTCCTTTTTGGGATGACATACTAATAAATTTAATGGCCAGAAACATTGAGGTCTTCCCCCTCCCAGAAAACAACTGCTATTTATACTCATTCTAAGCCATCAAAGCCTAAACAATGAGCCTCAGAGGCTTGGACTTTGGGGCTATTATTGACCATTCAAGAGAAGCCAAAGTGATTTTGGATTTAAAGGCCTAAATCAAGTAGCCTCAGCATCTTCCCAGTACCTAAGACTACCAATCCAGGAATCATCCTCAATTCTTTACTATCTCTCACTCCCCACATCCAGTCAGTTGCCTAGCTTCACTTTTGGACTTCACCTTGGACTTCACCTTTGAAATATTTCTTGAATACTCCCCTTTCCTCTGAAACTGCCAGCACCATGCTGCGTGCCCTTTCCTCAAGCCTAAACTAGTCCAATAGCCACCCTGACACAAGTCTCTCTTCCTTCCAGTTCACCTTCTTACCCACTAAAGTGTAGGTCTGACCATGCCACTCCCCCTACTCAATAAACTCCAACAGTTCCTTATCATCTCCAAGATCAAATATAAAATCTTCTGTTTGACTTTACTTTTCTAACCTACATACCCCCAACACACACTTTCCCAGTTTTCTTATACCTTAAACTCCTATGTGTAATCTCTGATCTAATGATACTGGCTTACATCTTCTGATTCTCGGCATTTTTTACTGACTCCCCCTCATCCCTGGAATTCTTTCCCTCCTCTTCTCTGTCTCTTGGCTTCTCTGTTTTCTTTTCAAATCCCAGTCAAAATTCTGTATTTTACAGGAAACCTTATCCCTCTTACTTCTAGTGCTTTCTTTCTTAATTATTTCCTATTTTTCCTGTACATGTACTTAGTTGTTTCCACATTGTCTTCCCCATTAGATTGTGAATTCAAGAGCCCAGATTGTCTTTTGCCTTTATTTGTACTCCTCAGGGCTTAGTAGTGTATCTGTTGTTGATAATTATAAATTTTGTAGTTTAATGCCATTTTTATAATGATAAGGCTCCATAATATGGAGTTATTTAGGCTAAATGGTACTAATGCCCATAGAGGTATAGAGAAAAAACAGACAATTTGTACTTTTCCACTGTTAACTCTAAAGCAGATAAAGTTTGCAACTTTTAATTGGATGAACTCTTGACCTACTGCTGGAGCTTTGAGTCATTCTCTTAAATCTTTTAGGCCCTTCTACCAGTTTGTGGGCCCAGTAAAGAAACTCTCCCACCTGACCTTTGCCCATGCCTGGTAACTATAAGGGACCTTGAGAATTTTTCCACCATATCGAGGTCTGACTAAGAATGCTCCCTTATATGTCTAGAATGGATTCTTGCTCTCAGACAAGCCCATTCATAGGGTATATAATCTGGCCACTTGAATCCCAACTTTGAATGTGTTTCCTCCCCAACAAGTCTCCTAAAACCATAGCATAATGTTATGCAGGCAAACAGACAGCATGCACCATACCCCGACAGATGGGTTGACCTTTCCAAGTGCATTTTGGAACTAGAAACTGCCCACAGATTGCAATGGTTCCACCAGCTGGAGTGAATAATCCTGGTTGGACTCCAGGATTTGATGTGCAAGTGTTTGGAGATAGAATGGGCTATATATCATAGGCCTAAACACATTCTTTCTCAGAACCTACATAATCAGCCTCAATGGAAATAATGGTTCTCTGATCCCTGGTGTGTAATTATTTATACATGTGCTATGACTAAAATGGGAGCCTTTTTCTTCCAAGACATCAAAGTCTTTTTTTTTTTAATCCTAGGGTCCTGTAGTTAAAATATCAGGACACACAGCTGCAGATATCTTTGGTAGTGAAATGTGTCATAAGGATTAGCCACTCTATAACTACCATAGAGAGTTCTGCACATGTGCCAGGCTTAGGATAGAACATATATTATATACCTAAAAGGTAGAAGAGCGTCAGGCTTGACTATGTCCACTAGAAATGATATGAATTACAAGTCCCCTTAAGGGTATTTACACTAGTCCTTTTAAACCTATTTTTAGGCCTATACTACTGCAGAAATATTATGTCCGAGATACCAATGAATGGAAACTAATCTAACTTTGACTACACCACAGATTGTTGCTGATTGAATGAAAGAGAAGAGTGGAAGGAAGCAAGTATTTCTATAGTGTCTACCATTTTGCCCGGCACTGGGCTAAGTGCTTTACAAATATCTCATTTTATCCTCACAACAACCTTATAAGGTGAGTGCTATTATTATCCCCATTTTACAGATGAAGAAACTGAGGCTGACAGAGATTAAATGACTTGCCCAGGGTCACACAGCTAATAAATGTCTATCTCGGGTCACATTTGAATTTAGGTCTTTTTTGACCCAGCCTGGCATTGAGCACACTATGGCGCCACCTAGCTGCCCTTAGAGAAGCAACAGAGATCATTGAAAGATGCCTAGAAAAGGGAATTCTGCATAAAGATTTTGTCAGGCAACTCCAAAAGACTCATGATGGAAAATGTTCTCCACATCCAGGGAAAGAACTTTGGAGTCTGAGTGGGGGTGGAAGCACACTATTTGCTCTCCTTTTCTTTTGTTGTTTTGTTTTTTTCTTTCTTGTGGTTCTTCCCATTGATTCTAATTCTTTACATCATGACGAATGTAAAAATATATTTACTATGAATACATAAGTAGAGCCTATATCAGACTGCACACCGTCTTGGGGAAGGGAGAGGAAAAGGAGGGTGAGACAGTCTGAAAGTCAAAATCTTATAGAAGCGAATGTTGAAAGCTAAAAATAATTATTAAAAAAAAATAAAGATTTTGTTAGGGAACCTACTTGCATGAACTCTCTTTTTGTGCCTCTCCCTAAGCAAGGCCCACATTTAATAGTATGGGATGACACCCATGCTCAAAATGAATAGTATGGGTGGACCTGCAATGCCATATCAAATATGGTACCTCTATGGATTCATGATCATTGGTAGGGGGCTAGGGGTGGGAGGGTTATGAAATAATTGGAAAGAAAAGAGCTTCCTGGCAAGAAGGGAGTAGAAAATCAGAAAAAGCTTTGAATGATCCCTGGGAAGCTGAGCTGCTGGGAAATATCTAGTATGCCCTGAGTTCCCATGAGAAATCCATGTCATATGGGACAATAAAGTTGCTCAATCTCTATCTCTAGAGTAGTACCACTCTGTTCAGGGTGTGGTTGAGAGGCCAAAGCTGGAAGACCAGTTTAGATGGGAGCACTCCCAGCCAGCTTAGATTACACTACCTGTGGAATCTTCGCTTCTCACACTTGCTAATCTTTAAAAGCCAAACCATTTTTATTTTCCTCAGTCCTCCTCTTACTCATACTGTCCACTGTCCATTGAGTTTGCCAGTAAGTGTTAGGAGGTAAGTAGAGATACCTACTGAGGAATTTTACTGTTGTGAGGGGATTCTGAATAGAGACAACTCCATGTGTCTCTGAATGGTGTTTCCCCCAGAATGCACAGGTCTTAACATAGGTCTGTGTTAGAAGCTTTGGTACCAGAAATGTCCCTCTATTGGCAGGCCCGTTCCCCCAAACCCAGGGAAGAATCTTTTTAGAAGACCTGCCACTTCCCTTACACATCCATTAACAGTCAACCTGTCAAAGTCACTTAACACATAGTTAAGAACCTAAGAATCAAGAGAGAAAGAGAGAGAGAAAGGAGGGAGGGAGGGAGGGGGGAGAGAGAGAGAGAGAGAGAGAGAGAGAGAGAGAGAGAGAGAGAGAGAGTATAGGTTAATGCTGCTTGCAGCTGCTGTGGAGGTGTAAGACCAATAACACCAGCACGCAGGAGGGCTGCAAGCACAGGTTCCTTGATCTGCTTTTCTAAAGGAAAGACAGCTTCAAGGGGGTCAACAATCTTACTTTAATTAAACAGTGAAAAAGATATATAAGTAGAGAGAAGAATCCAAGAAAGAATCCAATAGACTGTTTACACTCCAACTGTCTAAACAAAGTAATAGACACATAATCACCAGATCAGGGAACACCAACATCTGGGTTCACAAAGCTGGGGGGGGAAGGGCCATAACAACATTTACCCAGAGTCTCCTCTGGTCAAATCACAAAGACCCTCAGGAGAGCATTCTTCCCATGAGTGAGCCCCAAAGCAAAATACCAACCTCCCAGAACATATTATTTTCAAAGACTCGGCACCTGATTGACTTAACGTCCAAAAGGCTTGAAAATCTATGTGTCTCAGTACTTAATTGGACCTACATGTCCCAGAGCCTGATTGGCTCTGCACCAGGGCTCTATGTGACTCAGGATGTGTCACAACTGTAAAGCGGGCCAGAGCTCAAAGCAGCAAGACGTCTGCTATTGAAATACCTGTGTACCTTTAGACCTGGCAACACAGATGCTGTTCCAAGGGAAAAGAAACACATGTGGTCACATAGGCCTATTAATGGATGAGGAAGATCTTGTGTTCCATTAACCCTACACATGGCATCACCTCCTTGACGTCATGGTCCTCTTAGAGAGAATGAAAGACAAGCAACAAGCTCTGTGAGTAAAAAAAGAGCTGCCCACTGGGGACCCAACTGGAACTGGACAGTTGGACAACGTGGCTTCCATTCTTCCTTCCTTCCTCCTTCCCTCCCTCCTTCCTCTCCCTCTGTCTCTGTCTCTGTCTCTGTGTCTCTATCTCTGTCTCTCTGCTTGTCTCTCTTCCTCTGTCTCTGTCTCTCTCTGTTTCTCTGTTTCTGTCTGTCTCTCTGTCTCTGTTTCTATCTCTGTCTGTCTGTCTGTCTCTTTCTTCTAAGAATAAACAAATGAAAGACAAACACCGACACCAACAACATCTGCATTCTGTGGTGAGGGGGGGATACTGGGAAAGCCAGAGTTGTAACTGCAGGTTTACTGGGTCTGTACGAGACAGCTCAGGCTGTGTCACATGCATAGCTGCAGGCTATGATCCTGTGAAAGCCAATTAACTCTACTCTGATCCTCAACCAAAATGTCCCCTTCACCCTCAGCCCATCATTTGATAAATGTACAAATCTTAATGTAGATTAGGTGAGTATATGGATGGATCACTATCAGCCCATTTTCATGACTGGGAAAACCACACCTAGTACAAAATGACTAGAGAGCAGCTCAGTAGCATCACTTAATTTATGTTAAGTGCTTTGTGAACCTTAAAGCACTATATGTGTTAGATATTAAATATTATACTGGAGGCAGCTGGGTGGCTCAGTGGATAGAGCCCTGGGCTTGGTGTCAGGAAGACCTGAGTCCAAATCCAGCCTCCGACACTTAGTAGCTGTGTGACCTTAGGCAAGTCACATAATTTCTATTTGCCTCAATTTCCTCATTTGTAACTTGGGGATAATAACAGTACCTACCTCTCAGAGTTGTTGTGAGACTCAAATGAGATATTTGTAAAGTGATTAGCCCAGTGTGGGGGTCCAGAGTAGATGCTCCCTCTCCACCCCAAGTTTATTTTCTGCCAGTGACTTGTGCCTCAAGTTTTTAAAGTCCAGAAGCAGGTTTTCACCCCTTTTAGTTTCCATTTCTCAGGCAATAATCAGTTGCACTTTCCAGTTTCTGCTTCCTCCTCCCACTCTATGCTCATCTCTGACGTGCTAGGCTCTTTTTATAAGCAGTTGCATGCAAGGATCAGCCACGGCAAGCTAAGAATCTGCCGGTGTGTCCCTCCAGTCCTGAGAAAGCCCAGTTCAAAGCAGCCCTGCAGACCGCTACCTGAAAAGCAAGACCAGCCTCCGGTGCTTCAGGACGCTGGACCGCCGGGCAATAAACATGAGGTAAATGGCTTTCTTTTCCCTTTGTTTCTCTCTTCCTGAAATGCAAATTACTGCAGGCAAAGATCTTCCAACCAAATATTTCTCCTGAATTCCAATTACCGAGCAATCTTGCTATTCCACGAAGGCAGATGGATGTGCATTGCACCTTCCAATATTTGCTTAGTCATAGTCCATTAACACAAACAAAAACCCAGTACCAGGCTGCTTTATAGTTGTTGGGGTTGGGTGTTTTTCCACTTTTCAGTCATCTTTTCTGACTGAGACTGCTAGCTCTCCTCAAGGAAGCCGAGAGAGCAGCTAGACTGCGCTAAGACGTTTCAGAGAAAGGTCAATTTTTGAAAAGGAAAATACTGACAGGAAGAATTCTCTTTCACACTTGTCAGGGGCTTGCAGGGGGAATGCGAGATTAATAAGTAAAGCAGGGCAGTGTTTGGGGGAGGGAAGGTTTCTTTTCGCTTCTGTTTGGTTTTTTTGTTTTTGATATCAAGAGGAAAAATAAAACTGATTGCCCCTGCCATGTCGAAAAGTGCACCCAGAGACTGTAAATCTCTTGGGGTGAGGGATTTATCCTCCATTTTTTTTCTATAAGTAGGACTTTTGAAAGCACCTAGAACTACAACTTACCCAGCATAGCAGCTTAATCACTGAATGGTGAGAGTGGGTGAATGCAGAGCTGTCAGTGCCCCTCCATGGATCCTAGGTAAGTTGCAGATATCTGTGCACCAAAGACAAAGCCAGGACTGTGTTCAATAACATCCTCAAACTGCTGGGACCAGAGAGCAGAGAGTTAACAGCTGATATGCAGTGGTGTGTGGCCTCATTTTCAGTCATTTCTTGCCATTGCCTGCTTTAAGACCCAGTTCCTGCAGATTCCTCTGCTCTGGGATTTTCCCGACTAACCCAGCCCTGCCGAAATCATTCCCTTACTTTGCACACCATTGGCTTGCCCCTCTCTCCCATGCCAATCATGTATCTCTAATTCCTCTGGTAACACCCATAGAGCAAAGAGTCTACACTACTTTTGTGTGCCCCCACAGCAGCTTTCATGAAGCTTAGGAAATGTTCCTTCCCCTTCTTTGTTCTCATCCATGGAAGACTTTTTTTTTATCAGGTTGTTTCCTCAGCACTCGCTCCTTACAATTCAAAATGAAGTCACAAGGGACACTGCATGAGTGAAGTTTGCTTTCCCATCTCCCAATCCAAAAGAAGAGGGGTGAGGTTGATCCAGGACCATGTGAGCTCTAGCCCCCTCCTCCCACCAGGAGCAGCTAACGCTAAATTTAAGCCCTGCTAACTGTGCTGTGTGTGGCCATTATTTATGGGTTCATGGCCTTTTGCTGCAGTTGTACAGCCTACCCTGGACCTGCCCCACTTTGTTTCAATGAGGAAGTGCAAATCGTCTCTGTGCATAGAGATTTGGGGTTGGTTTCATATTTCCTCAGAGGACACACACCAGTGTGTCAGGGTAAGACAGGTGCTGTTCTCCCATAAACCTATGTAGTTGAACACTCCTATTAACCCATTCTGCAAAGTTCATAGAATCCCAAATCTAGAACTGAGTAGGAATTCAAAGTCCACCCTTTATTTTACAAACAAAGAAACTCAGTGGTAGGAAAAGCAGAATGAACTGTGCCAGTGGCATGCAAGGTAAGGGATGATTAAGGCAGGGCTGGGTTAGTCAGGAAAGTCCTCCAGGAGCAGAGGAATCATCTGGAACTGGTTCTTAAAGCAAGCAATGGCAAGAAATGACTGGAAATGAGGAGACATATGCTGCACACAGAGAAGAGCATGCCAACTGTTAACTCTCTACTTTCAGACTCAGAAGGATTACTTGGCATACTTGAAATCACACAGACAGTAGTCATGACCAGCATTTGAACACAGATCCTCTGAGGCCAAGGCCAGGGAAGTGATTTTTCACTGTCTCCTAATAGTCCCCAGAAAGTTATAATAACTGGATGAAGAAATCTTTAGGAAGCAGTGCTTTTTTTTTTTTTTTCCCAAAGTGGTATACACCATGGAAAGAGTTCAGGGAGAAATTTGTTTTTCTAAGCACCAGGTCATGGCAGAGGCTCATCAGAGGTAAGAAACAAGGTAGAAACAGACAACATAGGTGGTCTAGGATGAAGCCTAGATAAGGAAAAGGTAAAATAGCAAGGCCACTTCCAAGTGGTAGATGTGTTCCTCAGTTCATGGTCATGTGTAACCTCAAAATTGCTGTGTTTAAAAATGGTACTAAATCTCTCTTCTTTGCAGAGGTGGGATATTATGGATATGAAACACTGCACGCACCTTCAGACATAGATGGTGTGATAGGCAGCTTTATTGACATATTTTTCCTCCTTTTTTTATTCTTTATTCCCAGGATACCTGTCTGGGGAGGCGGTGAAGAAGGGATACAATTAGAAATGAAAGTGATACCAAAACAAAAGAGATCATTTTATAAAGTAGTGCTAAAATATACCCAAAAAACCTGACTCTATAATAAAATCTTAGTTCAAGGTGTCCAACCCACATCTGTAGCTCTTCAGAATTTCATTGGTAATCTTTGGGGGAAAAAATGCCACTACAAATCATATTGTCCTTTACCCAGTTTTCCACTTCCTTGGAAGCATTTGACACCTCTGACTAGTACTTCCTTTAGGAAACCTCTTACTCCTTGGCTTTCTAAGATCCCACATTAGTTCTCTTACTTCCTAGACTACTCTTTTTGCTCTCCTTTCAATGGAACCACTTTCTCCTCCAGACCTCTAAACATAAGCATTCCCCAAAGTTCACCCTTGTCTACCTGCTCTTCTTTCTTCACAATTTCTCTCGTGGATATCCAACCCACTTCCAGGCATCGCTTCTATTTTGATGATTACCAACTCTCCACCCCCAATCTGAAACTCTCTCCTAAGCTTTGGTCCATTGCTTTCAAATGCCTCTAGGAATATGTTGTTGTTCAGTCTTATTTCAGTCATGTCCAACTCTTTGTGACCCCATCTGGGGTTTTCTTGGCAAAGATGCTGGAGAGGTTTTCCACTTCCTTCTCTAGCTCATTTTACAGATGAGGAGCTGAGGTGAACAGGGTTAAGGGACTTGCCCAGGGTCACATGCTAAGTGTCTGAAACTAGATTTGAATTTGGGAAGATCAGTCTTCCTGATTCCAAGCCCAGCACTCTATGCACTATGGTGCATCTAACGGCCTCTAGGAAACCTCTATCTATATGTCCCACCAGCATAATGAATGTGCTTTAAAATGAACTAAAATCAGAATCATCCACCTTTTGCAAAACACAGCTTCCCCTCTACACTTCCCTATTTCTGTCTAGTTTAGAAACCTGGCTCGTGAAGTGTAGAATCAGTCTTATTTCTTCTTCTCCCTTTACTGTAGTCAGTTACCAAATCTTACTGATTCTTCTACCATAATGGTAGTAGCAACATGGTGTAACAGGAAGAACACTCCAGTTTGGAGGCAGGAGATCTAAAGTCCAGGCCAAATAGTAAATTAATAATTAAAAGTAATAATAATTAATCTCCCATTATTATCATGCTATAATTCTAGTCTATTTTTCTTGATTCAGTTCCTTACTTTCCATTCTGAAATCTAGGGCCTCATTGTCTTATGTCCAGGCTATTACAAGTCTACTAACTGGTCACCTTAGTTCCCATCCTACAAACCTACAAAACACTTTCAGATTAATCTTCCTAAAACACCATTTTCTACACATCAAGATCATCAAGTGCCTGGATATGTGGGATGAGGAAGGATATAAGGCAATCAGATGCCTTGGGACAAAATCCCTGCTTTCTACTTCCCCCAATACCAGTTATAACTCTGTTATCAAATAGGACTATTTGATAGTCCTTAGATCCTGGCAAGGATAAGACAGGAAATGCATGCCACTCTAACTGCCTTCATTCCTTCATGTCCATCATGCCAACATTCAAGGTCATCACCCTAATCCTGGCAAAGAAAAGACCTGTATGAGACTTCCAGCAATTCCACAAAAGGGTCTGGTTGACTACATACCAACATAGAGGCTTCAACCTCATTTTTCCTTCTATTGCTGAAATATAGACTAGGACCAGGTTGTGAAGGGCTTTACAAACTAAATAGAGACTATATTTGATCCTAGAGTCAATTGGGAGTCACTTGAGTGTATTGAGTAGGAGAGTGCAATGGTCAGATTGTGATTAAAGAAAATCACTTTGGCACCTATGCAAAGGATGGATTGGAGTGTGGAGACCAATTGAAATTGGAAACAAATTAGGAAGATATTGCAATAATTTAGTCAGGTGGCAAGGACACGAACTGAAGAGACAGCTGTATTAGGAGAGAATGGATGAGATTCAAGAGATGCTGTAGGGACAGAAACAGCCAGATTGTCAACTGACAATGTTGGATATGTGGGATAAGGGAGGATATAAGGATAACACCAGATTACAAACCTTGGAGAATGGAAGAATGGCTGTGCCTTTGACAGAAATATGGAAATTAGGAAAAAGTTGGGGGCATATGAAGATATTTAATTCTGTTTTGGACATGTTGAGTTTTGGATCCCTCTATGACATACATTTTGAAATTTTCAATAGGCAGTTGATGATGCAGTATTGAGAGATGTACTGGATATTTTCTTCCAGGAATCATCTGCACAGAGATAATAATTAAATCACATCCCATGGTATTTGATGAGGTCACCAAGAGAAGGCATAGAGAGGAAAGATTAAGGGGTCCAGGGCAAAGTTTCAGGAACACCTACAATTAAGAAGACATGATATAAATGATGCGCCAGCAAAGGAAGATGAGGAGCAGTTAGGTGGGTTAGTAGAACCAGGAGGAGGTAATATGAAAGCCCAGAGAGGAGAGAGTATGTAAGAAAAGAAAGTGGTCCACAGTGTCCAATAAGGAAGAGAAGTCAAGAAGGAAGAGGGCTGAAAAAAAAATAAGACCATTAGGTTTGGCAATGAAGAGGTCATTGGTAACTTTGGAGAGAGTATTTCATCTGAGTCATGAGGTCAGAAAACTAACACGTGAAAGAAGAGGAAACAGAGGTAGGCAAGCAGAGACAGCTTTTCTAGGAGTTTAGCTGAGAAAGAAGAGATATAGCATCATAACTCAAGGGGATGTTAAGATCTAATCAAGTGTCCTTATATTAATTTTTTTTAAGGGAAGGGCAATACTTGGGCTTGTTTAAAGGCAGTGACAAATGTACCAATAGATAGGAAGATGTTGATAGATCAAGATAATGAGGTTGTAATCTGCTAGAAAAAAATGGGAATGACTGGAATCATAAGCACATATAGAGGGGTGGGGCCTTGGCAAGGGGAAGCACCATGTCTTTAACAGAGGCTGAGGGGAAGGAGGAGAGGGTGGGGTATGAGAATGTCAAGGGCTTTTGAGATGAAGATAAAGGAAAAAAATGAGAGAGCTCATGTCAAATACCCTTAATTTTCTCAGGTCCAATCCCTATCCTTATTTTAACCTATAAAAAAGAAAGATTAGGAACAGAAGTCTAGCATAGTGGATGGAGAGGTGACGTTGAAGCCAAGAAGATTTAAATTCAAGTTCTGATACATATTGGTTGTGTGACCCTGTCTAAGTCACTTAATTTCTCAGTACTAGAGTTAACTCCATGAGTTCTTAAGGTTCAGAGAAGGTACAAACCTGCCTTGGTAGAAAGAGTTTCCTTTTCTGAAAATTCCTTGTACTAATGAAATCACAGGCCTAGGGTCTATCCCTAAGGCAAGGAGTAAGGCCTACTATGAGTCACAAGGGGATAAGCACATGATGGAGCCAGGGCTATGTGGGAAGGATATATGTATATCCTATACAGCCAGGACAGCCCCTTAGGCGACTTCTCACCAGAACCCTGGGCCAGCATCTCATCTGTCCTCTCCATGCCTTAGGCCAGTTTAGTGACCAGGAAAGAGCCAATGGTGTGGACCAAGTTCTTACTCCTACTTGTGTGATTGGCTTATCGTATCTGATATCACAGCAAAAGACATGCCAGGAATTGTCTAGGGGATATCTTCTGACTTAAACTTAGGTCTATCCCTTTCTCATACCCAGGTTATACAGTGATAAGATCCTAGGAGTGAGAACTGAAAGAGGCCTTAGATATTAATTAGTTTAAAGCCTTTCATTGTACAGATTTGCAGCAGTGCAGGAAGGGGCCCCTTCTTTTCATCTCAAAACCCCTTGACATCATACTCCATTCTCTCCTCCTTTCCCTCAGGTAGCAGGCATAAGCACCTTTTTGGAGAAGGGGCCCAAAAGGAGAAAATGACTTGCCCAAAATATCAACAAACAGGGAAAATATTCTCTCTCCTTCTCCCTAGTCCCTCCACTATTTTTCCTTCTCTTAACCTCCCATAAAATTCAGGACCTAATTTTTAAAATTATATTTATTGGGTACAATTTTATATTTTTTCTCATTAATTTTAAAATCTAGTGGGTGGAAACTTTTCAATTTCTAAAATAAATAAATGTGGCTGGTTTTTTTCCCTTATGTGGTCCTCAGTTTGCTCATTGTATCATCACCTTCAATAGGAAAAAAAAGGTTCCCCAACCCTGTCTGCTCCACAAGAATAGTTTTTCAATATTTATGAAATATTTCTAAGCTTGAGGGAAAAGCAATAAAATAAAATTAATTATATCTAATGTATTAGTAATATACCTCTTATTTTACTTCATGCATAAATGTTACATGCTTTATATTTCCTTATCTATGTATATATTAAATCTCTGAACCTCCTCACCCCAGGTCAAATGCCTTTGAGTCCAGACACTATTCATTTTTTGTCTTTGTTTGCCCAGAACCTAGCACATTGAAGAAATTAACCATAATAATAGTTAACACTTATATAGGGCTTCTGTGTGCCAGACACTGCGCTGTGTTTTATAATTATCCTATTTGATGCTCACAAGAACCCTGGGAACAGGTGTTGTTGTTATTTCCACTTTACAGATGAGGAAACTGAGGCAAAGAGAAATTAAGAAATTTGCCCAAGGTCATGTAGCTAGTAAATATCTGAGACCCAATTAGAATTTAGGTCTTTCTGACTCTAGGCCCAGTACTTTATCTACTTTGGTCAGGAAAGTTGGGAGTAAGGCAATGGAAGGGTGACAAATTAAAGAAAAATGTAACTTAGGGGCAGCTAGGTGGTGCGGTACAGTCAGGAAGACCTGAGTTCTAATCCAGCCTCAGATACTTATTAGCTGTGTGACCCTGGGCAAGTCACTTAACCTCTGTTTCCTCATCTGTAAAATGGATATAATAATAGCCCCTACCTTCCAGGGTGGTTATGAAGATCAAATGAGATAATTGTAAAGCACTTAACATAGTGCTGGGTACATTTTGTTGTTCCATTTGGGGTTTTCTTGGCAGAAATACTAGAGGGGTCTTCCATTTCCTTCTCCAGTTCCTTTTTAATAGATGAGGAACTGAGGCAAAAGGGGTAAAATGACTTGCCCAGGATCACACAGCTAGTAAGTGAATCAGGTCAAATTTGAACTCAGGAAGAGGAGTCTTCCTGATTCCAAGCCCAGCACTCTGTGCACTATGGCGCCACCTAGCTGCCCCACTGAGTACATAGTAAGTGTTATAGATATTATATTATCATTATTATTAATTGCTAAAAAAAATGGCATTTGGGATTATGAGTCACGAGCTATTTCTATTTGTGTCCCTGAAACTAAACTGGATTTTATCTCTTACAGTGAAATATCTAAGAATTCCTTAGAACACTTCCTGCTGATGTTGGATTGTCACTTTACTTGGAATCTGCAGAAAGAGGACATTGAGGTACATTACGTAGAAGAGAGAATTGATGACCAGTTGGAATATCTGACCATTAAATCCAAAGTCACCCTTTTTAACTTACTTGCCTATGTGAAACATCTAAAAGGCCAAAATGAAAAAGCTTTAGAATGTTTAAAAAGTGCGGAAGAAAGGATTCAGAAGGACTATGCTAACCACATAGAAGAGAGAAGCCTGGTGACCTGGGGAAACTATGCCTGGATCTATTATCACATGGACAGGCTCCCTGAAGCCCAGACTTACCTGGACAAAGTGGAAACAAGTTGTAAGAAGCTGTCAAGTCCTTTCCGCTATAAAGCAGAGCTTCCAGAAATAGAGTGTGAAAAAGGGTGGTCCCTTCTCAAGTTTGGAGGGAGGTATTATGAGAGGGCCAAAGCCTGTTTTGAAAATGCCCTGGAGTCAGACCCTGAGCACCCTGAATTTAACACTGGATTTGCCATTGTCATGTACCGGATGGATGACTTTGATAAAGACATTACTAGTAAAAGTCTTTCTCTGAGCCCTCTGAAAAAGGCACTTAAGCTGGATCCAAAAAGTACATTTGTTAAGGTTCTCCTGGCACTAAAGCTTCAGGACTTGGGGGCAAATTCTGAAGGAGAAAACTATATTAAGCAAGCCCTTGACCAAGTAGCATCTGAGCCTTATGTCTTTCGCTATGCAGCAAAATTTTACCGGCGAGAAAGCAACCCAGAGAGGGCTATTGAGCTCTTAAAAAAGGCCTTAAAACTGGTACCAACCTCCGCTTTCCTGCATCACCAAATGGGACTTTGTTATAGGGCACAAATGATCACAATCAAGAAGGCCACATGGAACAAGCCCAGGGGAAAGAACAAACAGGAAGTGAACAAGCTAATCCAATCTGCTATATTTCATTTTGAAGCAGCTGTCCGAGAGAAACCTCTGTTTGTGTTTGCTTACTTAGACCTGGCCAACATGTACTCTGAAGCAGGTCAGCTCACAAAGGCAGAGTACGTTTTTGAAAAAGTGCTGGACCTAGAGAACGTCAGACAAGAGGAAAAGCAGCAAGCCCACTTCAGATACGGCCGCTTCCTGGAATTCCACAGGAAAGCCGGAGGGCTTGCCATGGACCATTATTTAGAAGGGATGAAGATAAGTCCCAAATTTTACACTCCACTTGTAAGGGCTTTGCAGAATTTAGCTCTCAAACGGCTGAACCAGAATTCTTTAGACGCAAAGAGTTTGGGAGCCCTTGCTTTGGTTCACAAGCTTCACGGAGAGAAGAATCAAGCAGTAGCGTATTATGAGAGAGCCTTAAAACAGGATCCTGGTAACAGTGAATATATCAGTGCCCTGTTAGAGCTGCGCCTCTCCATTTAAAATCCCACATTTCAGAGCATTTTTTTTCATTATTAAAATTTTTTTAATGTAAAACCCTTTATGGATTTTTTTCAAAAAAAATTATTACTTTATACACATAGCAGACTATAAGATACAGATTTTAGTCAAAGTAGGGATATGTACAATTTTAGCCCCTAGCTGAGAAAACACAGGGAACTCCTGATTGGTCCCCAGGGGCTGGCACTGCTTCCTGATGATGGATTGACTGAGGACCGGTAGACTGGAGGAAGTTGGCTCCATCTACCCCTTGGACTCTTTTGCCGTGTCTTCTCTTTTGGGGGTTTCCAGATCCAGGTACAGCAAGGTGGGGAGTTGAGGGAGGGCAGGGCATTCACCACCTCCACCTGGTTGTCAGCTGCATCACTAGTAACTTGCATAAATCTTTCATCTAAGATTGAACCATCAATCAGACTATTGACCAGTATCAAACTGGGTTGGAAACAAACCCCTGAAAGCATGAAAGAGAAATTGTCTCTGAGAACTTTCACACTATACGCTAAACCTAAAAATAGTAATAAACCTGGCCTCTAAATCTAGCAAAAGTCAAAAGTTGTTGGTGTTCATTATAAATGACAAATTTTTATTTTTTATATACCATTTATTTAAAAAGTGATATTGAATTTTATAGCTAGGAAAATACAACTAAGGATAAAGTCAAGTTATCTCTGGATCTCTTAGCTAGAAAAAAGAAACAGCCTGAACTATAATTATGAACCATATTCATAACATGAATATTTTTTCCCAGACTAAAACTGTATTTTTTATCAACTGAAAGTACAGAAGAAACAAGTTTCAGACATTGTTGGGCCATGACCAACAAATAACCTAATTTATTAGGTATTTAACATAATGGGGAGCCTAAGTAGGAATTGTGGTGTTTGACAGGTCCCTGGATAGTACATCCCACTGCCCTACTTTCTGGTCTTCAATCAGAGGTACATTCTGAGTCTTCCAGCGTAGCTTTTGAAATGTTTTTCTTTTGACTGAAGGCTTGAAAAAGCAGCTTGGATCTCCGGGGAATCTTCTGGGTTCTTTCAACTTCTAAGTGCTTAGAGTGTGTTAGCTTCTAAGTGATATAGAAGGACCAGTTGTTTAAGGGATCCAGGACCCCAGAGGTTACATAACTCCTGTGTTCCTATACCTGACTTTTGTTTATGTCCCTTCTTTTGCTGTAAGGCAAATTTATCTCCAATAATGGTATTAATAGAATATGTAGAAAGTAGACTAATTGCACTTTCCCAAGTGAAACTCTCAACAAGTGAGAAAAAGGGAAGTCATATCAAGGAATATTTTCACCTGCAGCCAAACAAAGCTGGGGAGGGGGAGGTGGTTCTGGCAGATGGCAGGCAGCATCAGCAGTGAGGACAATGAGTACAGATAATCACTCTTATATTGGGGGAGTCCAAGCCTAAACATTGCAGGACTTGGAGGAAAAGGTGGTGTGTGTGTGTGTGTGTGTGTGTGTGTGTGTGTGTGTGTGTGAGTGTGTAATCTTAGATTAGGGAATGAGGCAATCAAATGCTCTCTGATAGCAGTGAGTGTCCAGAGGTGGGGGGCTCTTCCAATAAAGAAATGTGCCCTACCCCTCTAGATGTCAGTGCCTTGGGACAAAGTCCCTGCTTTCTACCTCCCTAACACCTGTTATAACTCTGCTATCAAATAGGACTAATCTTCCTTAGCTCCTGGCAAGGATAAGACAGGAAATGCATGCCACTCTGCTGCCTTCATTCTTTCATGTCCATCATTTCAACATTCAAGGTCATCACCCCAGTCCTGGAAAAGACACACATGAGACTTCCAGCAATTCCATAAAAGGGTCTGGTTGACTGCCATACCAACCCAGAGGCTTCAACCTCATTTTTCCTTCCATTGCTGAAGTACCAAACCAATTCAAAGAGAGAAAGTGAATTTGGTCAAAGAAAAAGAGGTTAAAGAGAGAAAGAGAAGAAGAGCGACATGGAGGAGAAAGCCATTTATGTGCCCATGAGATTGGAGGCAAGAGGATAGAAGTTACTAAAGAAAGATGGGGAGGGGGCAGTGATCAGGTTATCAATAGGTACAGGTCCCTTCTTAGTACCTGACCTAATGCTAAAATTTGCTTGGTTACTTGCTCTCTGATATGTGTATGTGTATACACATGTATACGAATACATAATACA
The DNA here is from genome assembly GCF_028583685.1 of Petaurus breviceps papuanus. Classification (NCBI taxonomy): domain Eukaryota; kingdom Metazoa; phylum Chordata; class Mammalia; order Diprotodontia; family Petauridae; genus Petaurus; species Petaurus breviceps. Next base: position 103,855,283 of record NW_027186296.1, read on the forward strand.
TATATGTGCATATGTATTTTCTCAAGGGAGAATATCAGCATAAAGAAATAGCATTTGCTAACACGTCGAGAGACTCAGGGCCTACATCAAAACACTCAAAAGCAGAAAGAGAAGCATAGAGCAGGCATGGTGATCACCAGAACCTAGGGTGGATGGCTCTTCTGGAGGGAGAATGGACATTGACAATGGTCCTTTGGAGGGACTGCTGCAATTCAATATGCCTGACTATATCACTTTCCCTAGCTGGGGTGGGATGCCTTCAGAATTACCTTCATATCAAAGCACCTTCCTCAGATAGCTGAAGGTCATGGGCTTTTTAAAGAGGTACGGGGTCTTCCTCGGATCTATCTGCTTGGTTTCCCATATTTGATGTCTGAGGCAGGAAGATGCTGAATATTGGCTGAAAAAAACCAGATGAGTCAAATAAGGACTATAAGTATAACAGGCTGGTGATAGAGAAGAGACACTTCAAACTGGAGTCTTACCACATTCACTTGTAGGTCACCCACCCCTCAACTGGCCTTTTGACTCATATATTTACTTATATTCTCCTAAGTCCTATAGGGATCTAGGGACCTGTTATGATCATTTATTTTTCATTAATAAGCTTGCAATAATTTTTCAGTAATGAATAAGTATCCCAAGCCCCTCCTTTGGTTCATCAAATAGTAAATATTTTATGAACTGGAGAAACCTTCTTTCCCATTAATAATTACTCTTGTTTCTCTGTAATTAAATAAATATTAAAATACTGAACTGCTTTATTTCTTCTCTTGTTCTTACTTCAAGCCAGCTTAGCCTTCTTCTGCCCAAACCAACTCCATTCCCAATTACCTTTCTTCAAGCCCTCCCATGTCAACCCTATGAAACTCTGATGTGTCCGTTTCATTGCAATATTCACCAGTTTGAACTTTTCAGTGATTAAACCTCTTACCTCCTGATTTTAACTGAGACTTGAAACCTGGTTTTCCCTTCAGAATAGCCTTTCTGTTGCATCTCTCTTAAATGGAGTCTGATCCTTCTCTAATAGCAAATTAACAGTTGATGCTCTAATTGGAGTGAAAATCAGAACAATTAGAGTGAAGAAGATTGCAACTTAGGTGTTCTTCTCAACTTCTTGTTCACACTGACCCCACATTTCCAATCCGTTGCCAAGAAGTTTCATCATTTCTATCTCTGCAGCATCTCTCATCTGCATTCCTTTCTTTCTACTCACACAACTGATACCTTGGTACAGTCTCCCATCACTCACACCAGCCCTGCTGCAATAGCCTACTGATTGGTTGGCCTGCCTAAGTCTCTCTCTACTCTACTCCATTCTCCATGCAGTTATCAATGATCCTTTTTTTTTTGGAGGGGGGGAGGCAAGTCAATTGGGGTTAAGTGACTTGCCCAGGGTCACACAGCTAGTAACTGTCTGAGACTGGATTTTAACTCCAGTCATCCTGACTCCTGGGCTGGTGCTCTATTCACTGTGCCACCCAACTGCCCCTGAATGATCCTCTTAAAGCAGAGGTCTGACTATGTCACCTCCCAATTCAATAAACTCTAGAGGCTCCTTATATTACTTTCAGGGTCAAATATAAAATGGTCTGTTTGGTTTCTAAAAGCTTCTACAACCTGGCCCTTTCTACTTTTCCATTCTCCTTATATTTTAATCCCCTCCCTCCCCTACACACACACACATACACACACACACACATTCTACATTTCAACAACACTGGCCTTTCTGGTGTGCCTCCCACTGATACTCCATCTCCTGGCTGTGCTTTTTCCCTGGCTTGGATTGCTCTCCCTCCTTATCTCTGATTCCTGGCTTCTCTGGTTTCCTTCAAGACTCAACTCAAATCCTACCTTCTACAAGAAAGTCTTTCTTGATTCCCACAGTTGTACATACAACTTTTTTCATATTATGTCCCCCATTCGAATGTGAGCTTTTTGAGATCATGGGCCATGTTTTTCCTTTACTTCCTATCTCCAGCACTTGGCACCATGCCTAGTATGTAATAAATACTTAGGAAATACCTACTGACTGATTGACTTTTGTTACTAAAAATCATCAACTTTCATCTCACCTTTGGAAAGCATGTCTGAGATTATCAACCTATATGTTAGCTAAATTATACAATGACAGATTTTTAGAGCTGAAAGGGCCCTTAGAGATCAAATTCAAATATGTATGAAGCACAGTTAGGTAACAGTGCTGAGAACCAGGCCCAGAGTCAGGAAGACCTGAATTCAAATCCAACCTCAGATACTTACTAGCTGCATGACTCTGGGCAAGTCACTTAACCCTGTTTGCCTCAGTTTCCTCATATGTCAAATGAGCTGGAGAAGGAAATGGCAAACCATTCCAGTATCTTTGCCAAGAAAACCCCAGATGGGGTCACAGAGAGTTGGACATGACTGAAATGACTAAACAAGCACATTGTTAGGACTCGTTTTATACATAAGAACACTGATACTCTGGAATTTTAAGTCACTTGTCAAAAGTGCTAATGAGACGGACCTTAAGAATTTCTGAACTCTTGGGTCAATTAGTATTTAATCGGTTCCAGCACACTACTTCTTCTTCCTCATTTTGCCAAAATCAGTCCTCTCCAGCAGAATTTAATTGTCAGGTGCTATTGCCATTGGAGCTGGACAACTTTCTGGGAGGTGTTCTCACATTCTGCCAGCAGATGGCAATGCTGCATCTCATTTTGCTGTGGATGCAGGCAGACCTAAAGAAGGGTTTGAAATTCTGTCAGGGTACAGGAGGAAGAAGAAAAATCCATCTCCACTCCCACATGATTCTACTCAAAGGCCTTGCAATGCAGCGATGGGGGACTGAGATGCGATTCTTGATTCCTGAGAACAAGAAGTCCCCACTCTCAGCTTGGTGAACCAAAGTTAATTCCTGGTCATACATAGGATGTCACAACTAGAAGGAGCTGTGGGGTTTGACCCTGTGATTCTGTTGAGTAGACAGCAAGAAGGTGAAGACTCTCGGACTTTTGTCAAAGGGACTCACTCTTTGCTGTATTGTAGAGGTGATTAGGTCTGCATACAATTCTGCTGGGCTCAACCGCCAAGTCAGAGATATTGTCTCTTCACCCAAGTATATATAATCCATACCCAAGATGGATTTTCAAAGCAAATTAATCCAGTCCCTTCAGCACTATCTAATAATCCACTACTATTTTTGATCAATGTAAAATAGCAGATAATGACTTGTTCCAACCCATTATGGACTCTCAAAGGTGGAAGAGACCGAGGGTGGCCTCTGGTCACTGTGGGGGAGGAGAAAGGATGTAGGACGTGTCGTTAGAAGATTTAGGCTTGAATCCCAGTTGTGTCACCTTGAACTGGTCATGGGATTATAGATTTGCATCTGGAAGGCTCCTCAGAGGTCTCCTAATTGGACCCCTTCATTTACAAATGAGAAAATTGAGTCCCAGAGATGAAGTGGCTTACTAGAAGCCAGACAGCCAGCAAACAGTAGAGGCAGGATATTGTGGTTGTTCTGCAGTTTTAGTTGTGTCTGACTCTTCCTGACCCGATTTGGGGTGCTCTTGGCAAAGATACTGGAGTGCTCCGCCATTTCCTTCTCCAGCTCACTTTACAGGTGAGGAAACTGAGGCAAACAGGGTGAAGTGACTTGGCCAGGGTATCATAGCTAGTAAGTGTCTGAGGCCAGATTTGAACTCAGAAAAGAAAAAATCTTTTTGATTCCAGGCCGAGCACTCTATCCGCTGCACCGCTAAGCTGCCTCTGATAACTCCACTCAATATTCTTCCTACACAATCAGAGAGTCTCTCACTATATGTCTTTCTGTTTCTATGTCTGTTTCTCTATCTCTCTGTCTCTGTCTCACTCCCTCATTCTCTCTCTGTATCTCTGACTCTCTTCTGTGTGTATGTCTCTCTGTCTCTGTTTCTTTGTCTCTGTCTCTCTGACTGTCTCTGTCTCTGTTTCTGTGTGTGTATATTTTTGTCTGTCTCTCTCTGTGTCTCTCTCCCTCTGTCTCTTTGTCTCTTTCTCTGTTTCTCTGTCTGTCTCTGTCTCTCTGTCTCTCTCTGCTTTAATTTCCTTACATGGAAAATGAGAAGATTGGATTAGAACAGAGGTCCTTAATTTTTCGTGTGTATTGGCCCCCTTTGGCATTCTGGTGAAGCTTATGGGCCTCTTTTCAGAACAATGTTCTTAAATGCATTAAATAAAATTCAGAAAAATACAAAGGCAACCAATTTTATTAAGACAGTTATCAAAATACTACTTAAAACAAGCTAACGGACCCAAATATAAGATCCCTTAAAGGTGATCTCTCAGGTCCTCTTCATCTTTAAAATTCTGCAATAAATCAACATCCCACCTCAAGGAGAAATTCTTCATACAATCCATTGAGAAGGTACCACCTTGTGACCCGGCTTTTGCTAGCACACTCCCAGTGACGATGTTCTCATTTCTTTATAAAGAAACTTCATTATGTTTCTGCAGAATGCTAATTGCTAAATTCTCTATACTGTGTCACAGTCTGCCAGCTCTGACTTCTTCCCCTTGCTTCCAGCTCTGCCTTACTCAAATAAGTCTAATCCCTGATCAGTGAGGCAGCAGCCCTTCAAATATTTGAAGATCACTATCATGTGCCCCTCCAAGCTAAACCTCCTCACGTCCTTCCTTTGGTCCTCACCTGATAAGGTCTCTCTTCTCTCCTCGCTGCCCTTTGGATATGAACTTTCATCAGTTTATGTGAAATGTGATGTTCTGAACACATCACTCCCAACATGCTCAGTAACAGACAGTCTGTCTAAAAAGCCTCTCCCTCATTCTGGGCAACATGTACATAAGTTCACAAGAGTTTTTATTGTTTTATTTTATTTTTAGCAACTGGCCCACATGCCGAGTTTGCAGCCTACTACAAACATAAGACTTTTTTCACCTGAATAGACTCAGCTTTATAAATCCTTCTTCAATTACTCTAGTTTATTGTGATCTCTCTCTTCCAGGAACCAATCAGAACAATCTCCCTAAATGAGCATTGTAGAGTGGGAACATGGCTAGACTAAGAGTCCAGAGGTCTGTCTGGATTCTAATCCTGATTCTTCCAGTCAGTCAGTCAATAAACATTTAAGTTTATTATTTATTAAGTGTCCATTATATGTCAACCCCTCTTCTAAGCTATGAGGATACAAATACAATTTTTTAAAGAGGCAGTCACTGCCCTCGACAAGCTTACAATAGAGACAAAATGAAACTGGAAGAGATGGGGGAGGGAGAGGGTACTAGCGGGGTCACCTTGAGCAAGTCATTTCACTTTTCTGGGTCTCTTTCCTCATCTGTAAAAAGAGGAAGGTAGAGCATGCTCTAGTTCTAAACACAGTAATCTATCAATTCCAAACCCATATTCCCCAGAAGAGCCTCTGTCTCAGAGGAAAAGAAAGAGGCAGGCCATCCTAGCTGAATTTTAACTGGGCTTAGCTAAGGCTGTTTCCTGCCCTAGATCACACCTCTTCACCAAGGTTAACTTAAAAACCCGGTAGATTCCATGAAATTGGGCTGAGCCCATATAAGATTTCCCCCATTTGGGTGAAAAAAAAAAACACCTGAGAGATAAACCTGCCTCTCCTTGCTTCTGTTCACATTCTCTCTGAATTCTGAAAAGCAGAGAGAGTGGCCAGCTCATCTTGTAAATATTGTGGGTTAGTTCTAGGAAAGCCAACACTTTCCCCTATGCTTCTGATATGCTAACGATAAAATACAACAGAATCTTCCAGGTGTTGGCAGGGAGTGCATCTTCAAGAAGGCTTGGTAAGATAAGGAAACTTCAGGGTTGACAGAGTCAGGATCAAGTCCCTATCTATCCTCTGAGCCTTTAATCTATCTCACCCAGACACTTATCCAGCTTGTCCCAGTGGCAAAGACAAACTCTCCTGGAAACCAACTGCTCACCAGCTGGGCCTCCCATATTTCTAAATGAAGATCACTTTGACACAAGGAAAACCCTCCTGGGCCTTGCTACCCTGTGGGCCACTTTGCCTAGTGTCATATGAAGTTTTTCAGACATACATGAACTTTTAGCCAAAATAAAAACGTAAGTCTGTAGCTGGGTATTGACTCATCTCACTAACACAGAGATTGGATCCATAAATTATCATTACCTCAGAAACAAATATTCTACACTGTTTGGAAAGCTGATTGTGTATAGAAGCTAGGGACCACACACTGGACAGTCAGACAAGATAAAATGACTACTGTCTTTGACAAGTGGTAAAGAGATAGATTTGGATAGGGACAAGTCTTTAAAAAGTAAATAAAATCAAGTCCAGCCTTTTCAAAAATTCTATTCCTAGACTATTAGAAAAAGAAAGAATAATTCTCCCTTCAAAGATTGCTGACTATTGGTTCTGGAATTCCCAGATTAAGGCAAAAATATTACAAGCAGCCAGGAAGAAACAATTTGAATATTGTAGAAACACAATCAGGATAACCCAGGATCTGGCAGCTTCTACACTGAGGGATCGAAGGCCTTGGAATATGATATTCCGGAGGGCAAAGGAGCTGGGATTAAAACCAAGAGTCACCTACCCAGCAAAACTGAGTATCATGTTTCAGGGGAAAATATGGTCATTCAGTGGAATAGAGAACTTTCAAGCATTCTTGATGAAAAACCAGAGTTAAACAGAAAATTTGACATTCAGATACAAGAAGCAAGAGAAGCATGAGAAGGTAAACAGGGAGAAGAAATCATAAGAAACTTATCAAAGTTGAACTATTAACATTCCTACATGGAAAAACAAAAATTGTAACTTATGAAACTTTTCTCAGTAGTTGAAGGGATTAGAAATATATATATATATATATATATATATATATATATATATATATATATGAATATGAGGGTATATGGGCATATGAATACATATGTGAATGTATATATATGTTCACAGGTATACATAGAGGGCACAGGACCAATTTAACAGGAAGGGATGATAGTTAATGGTGAAATTAAGAGGTGAGAGAGGAATATAATGAGAGGAGATGGGGAGAGACAGAATGGGGTAAACTATCTCATATAGAAGAGGCAAGGGAAAATGGTTACAATGGAGGGGAAGAATAGGAAGGCAAAAGGGAATGGGTCAACCTTATTCCCATTGAATTTGGCTTGAGGAGGGAATGAAATACACACTAAATAGGGTATCTCACCCTACAGGAGAGTAGGGGGGGAAGGGGATGAGAGGAGAAATGATGGAAGAGAGGGCAGTCTGGGGGGGAGGGAAGTTGGAAGCACCCACTTTTGAAAAGGGATAGAATCAAAGCAGAGAATAGAACAAGTGGGAGGTGGGATAGGAGGGAGGGAAATACAGTCAGTCTTTTACAATATATCTACTACGTTATTATTTTGCATTAGCCACACATGTACAACCTATACTGAACTGCTTATCTTCCCAGTAAGGGTGGGTGACAAGGGAGGAAGGGAATGAATTTGGAATTCAAAGTTTTAAAATCAAATATTCAAATATATATATATATATATATATACTATTATTAATACTATTTTACATGTAATTGGGAAATAAGATATACAGGCACTGGGGCATAGAGATCCACTGGAAAAGTCGAAAAGGGTATGGGAGAAAATATGGGAGAGAGCAGATTGGAGGAGGGGATATCCTGTGGGATTGCTATTTTGGGGCAGTGGGTAGGGGGAAAATGGGGAGAAAATTTGTAACTCAAAATCTGGCGGAAATGAATGATGTAAATCAGAAGTTAATAAAGCATTTGGGAAAAAAAGATTGCTGACTATTGATCTAATCCCTTTAGCTCCAAACTGCTATTACACACATACACACACACACACGCACACACACACACTGCAGTACACATTACACTAATATGGTAAGCAGATAAACAATTACTTTCGGGAATGACTTTGGGCAAATGATTTTCCTTCTCTGAGTCAGTTTCCTTATCAGTAAAGTGGGGATAATAGTATTTGTACTAACTGCCTCACAGGGTGGTTGTGAAGATTATACAAGTCAATAACCATAAAACTATTATTGTTGTTGTTGCTTTATTGTTATTATATTTGCCTTCACTCTAGCATTCCTCTGATGTCTCATCCTGACAGATTTTCAAAGGCTGACTGGGGAGGCAGAGTATAGCTCTAAGAGACCTTACTAAGTGGGAAAAATTCAAAGATGAGCCCTAGGATGAGTTAGATGGCAAACCTGCCTAGCTGAGTTCAGAAACATTCATCACCAGAAATGTGATTTTTTTTTTTGCAAATTAACTTCTGAAATTGTTTTCTAAAGTATGTACTTTGTGTCCAGGAACTTGTTACCCACAATGCTTAAGTCACTACTCTTTAGAAACATTTGCATGTTTTAAATGTTGTTTTTTTGTGGACTTTTCATGTAGATTCTGATCTTCAGTGGCAAATACACTCATCCACCAAAACACTTTATGTGTGATATACTTTGGACCACTGGGGGTTCCCAGAGCACACTTGGAGATCTCTGACCTTGCCTACTGAACGCAAACAAAAGTATTCTGTAATGGTGGTTCTCTTCCAGAACTTCAAAGTCCTTCTCCACGTTTGCCATCTCACAATTGCTCAGGTAGTTATGGTCCGGTGGGATGATGACTGGTGCAAAGGCCTCAATTAATAGTCCAGAACAGAGTCAGTGAAAGCTCGTCAGCCTGAGTGGGAAGGAAGGAAGGATATGGCTGTGCCAGGACAGTGCCTTCAAAGGAAATACCTCCTTCTATGCTACTTTTCACCTCATTTCTCATATGGAAGTATAGGGTGCCTGGGTAGAAATGAGGCATAGGTCCTCAATGGTCTCTATTCATTATTACTAAATGTAACAATTTCCAATATCATACACATTTAGCATACACTGGAGACATATGTACTAACCACTAACTATGGGCAAGGTTAGGCTCAGTGGGACATATAAAGGCTACTACCATTAAGTAAGAGGAGAAAAGATATGGATACAATTACACATTAACACAGCGAAGAATAGAGAAGAAGCAAGGATGACAGATCCAAAGCTGGAAGGTAATTAAATCCAGTCCCCTCATTTTATAGGTAAGAAAAATTAGGCCTAAGACCTAAGTAACTTGTCCAAGGTCACACAGGCACAAAGCACATTTCAATTAAGATAACAGAGAAATTGCTATTCTGGAGAGACCAAAAGATGCTTCATAAAAGAGAGAGTGGGGGCAGCTAGGTGGGGCAGTGAATAGAGCACTGGGCCTGGAGTCAGGAGGTTGAATTTGAGTTCAAATTTGGCCTCAGACACAACACAAAAACTAGCCGTGTGACCTCGGGCAAGTCACTTAACCCCAATTACCCTACCTTCCCCTCTCCAAATAAATAAAGGAGAGAGTGTTTGAGCTGAGCTCCAATGCAACCTTTAGCCAAACCACCATGAGGTATACAATGGAAAATCAATGGAGGAAAAGTAAAAAATATTTCAGCATTAAGGGCCCAGTTGAAATTAGAGAACATAGTGGAGGCGGGAAGAGGACGGAGGCAGAGAAAATTTAAAACTTATGGAAGTGAACGTTGAAAACTAAAAATAAATTTATTAATTTTTAAAAAGAAATTAAGGAATGTAGGTAGTTGGCCTTGTTGTGTGACTTCCTCCAACTTCATTCGGTGGCACACGAATAGGGTCAGAAGAGGAGGTGACCTTTTGTAAAGAGATTCTAGAGTCCATGCTCCTCACTCTGAATGAAGGAGGAAATTAATCAGCTCAGTTTTGAGATACCACTAGGAAATAAGCTGTCCTGAAGGGCATGTTAGTGAGTGAAAACTCACCTAACTCACCACATTTAGTCAGCCCCAGACTATGCTTCACACCCCATCTAGCCACCCACTAACATACCTGGGTCTTGTCATCTACCTCTGCCCTTGAGCACCTTCCCCTGATCCCACCCCATAAGTACTGCCCTCTGACATTTGCTCTTACTCTCTCTGAGAACAATAGTCATGTCACTAATATTTTGACTATTGAGAAGGGTTAGACAGTGTACTGCTGTGCCACTCCACTCACAATCCTTGCTCAAATTACCCTTCTCTGGCAGCATTGTCTTATACTTGTCATTCTCCCTTATTAGATTTTAAGCCTCTTCGGGACAAGAATTATCTCCTTTTTATGTCTATATCCCTAGCACATAGTAGATGCTAAAATAAATGCTTATTGATTGATTAATTGGTTGATTAATAAATGCTTATTAATTGAGTCCAAGAGTAATCCAGGGTTAAGGTTTGGCAAGGCATTAGTATTAATAAGATAAAAGCCAAGGAATTTGAGAGTGGAAGACCATAATGCTGAACTGGTTAACTAAGGTAAAGATTGGGAAATGAAGAAAGTGGACCCAAAGCAGGAATGGATGATGGCCTAGGAGAACACTGAAGGTTGGAGAGACTGGAGGTCTTAGTGAGGATAAAAAACAGCATTCAGGAACATGAGGAATATGGAGAAATGGAAGGAGAAAATATTGCAATTGGATAGAAAAATTTCAAAATTGTTTATCATGAAAGTGGATGACTTGTATCTGATGGTGAGGGTCTAAGTAGTCATTCTCCTTTGGTGTTGTTGGGTGGAGTGAAGGAGTAGACCATGATAGTTGAGGAGAATGAGGAACTAGGAGAGCTAGGTGTTTGGAGGAACATAAACACGTGTGTTAAAATCCCCCAGTGTAAGGTGGAGAGGAAGACTACGATCCAGGTACTGAACACCTAGAAAAAGGAGAGAAGATGATCTGTGCATGGAAGGATAACTTCCTCCAGAATCTGGATCAGCTGACTTATCTGGATAGAGTGAACCCCAGAGGAGGAGAGGTTCCTGAGTGATGTATGCTTTCTCCTCTAGATTGTAAGCTCCTTGAGGGCAGGGGTTGTCTTTTTTTTTGTTAACTAATTTTATCACCAGTACTTAGTAGTGAACATTAATAGCCTACTACAGCCTGGAACATAGCGGGCATTTAATCAGTGTTTATTGAATTGAATTGGATTACATCAGATCAGATTGGATTGCATTGCCCTGGATCTTTCACATCTTGTGGAGATGTGATATGGCAACAGAGTCTGCAGTTGCTCTAGCTCCCACTTCCTTGGCAGACATAGATATCAAAACAGGAAACAGGAAACAAAGTTCTTACCATTAAAGTCCTTGGGAATATCATATAGTCCAAAGAATGTAGTCATATTAATGGTAATGACACTAGAGAAGATACATAACCACCAGTTTTGCCCCTGCATGCTAAGGACCACTGGGCCTTTCCATTTGACTTAGAACTGGCACTTCTTATGAGTTGTCTTCTCCCATTAGAATGTGACCTCCTCAATACCACTGCTAGGTCTATATCCCAAAGACATCAAAATTAAGGGGATGAGGAGGATCTATTTATGAAAAATATTTATTGTAGCTTTTTTAAGCTGGCTAACAATTGGAAGTTGAAGAGATGTCCATTAATTAGGAAATGGCAAAACAACCTGTGTTGTATGATTGTAATGGAATATTAATGGAATAAAAGAAACGACAAGCAGGATGATTTCAGAAAAACCTGGAAAGACCTGCATAAACTGATGCAAAGTGATGGGAGCAGAACCAGGAGAATGTTGTACACAGTAACAGTAATATTGTACAATGAACAACTGTGAATGACTTAGCTATTCTCAGCAATACCATAGTCAAAGACAATCCCAAAGGACTCATGATGAAGCATACTATCCACCTCGAGAGAAAGAAATGATACTGTCTGAAATACAGACTAAAGAATGCTATTTTTCTTTCTTTTTTCTTCCTTCCTTCTTTTCTTTCCTTGCTTTCTTTCTTCCTTTTTTCTTTCTCCCTTCCTCCCTCCCTTCCTTCCTTCCTTCCTTCCTTCCTTCCTTCCTTCCTTCCTTCCTTCCTTCCTTCCTTCCTTCCTGTCTTCCTTCCTTCCTTTCCAAGTCTTCTTGAACAAAATTACTAATATGGAAATGTTTTGCATGATTTCACATGTATAAACTATTTCAGATTGCTTACCATCTCAGGGAGGGGGAAGGAGAGGGGAGGGATAGAATTTGGAACTCAAAGTTTGTTTTTTTTTAATGTTAAAGATTGTTTCGGGCGGCCAGGTAGCACAGCTAGTAAGAGCACCGGCTCCAGTGTCAGACTGACCTGGACATCGAATCCCGGGCTCAGACACTTAGCACCCACCCAGAAACACCTGGCTGTGTAACCTTGAGCAAGTTACTTAACCCCAATTGCTTAGGGGTGGCTGTAATGTAATACCAAGCAAAGGCAACTTCCCAGGTTCAAAATACCAGCATAGGTGCTCTCCATTTTATTCAGTGACCAACCAAGAACAGAGAAGATCAAAACATGACATCATTCCAAATACAGCATTTACTAAATGTGATTAAATAATCTCCAAGGACTACCCCACCCCAGGACCTTCCAATCATTCAATCAATTACAAAGTCTCTGTTCTAAATACTTCTCCACCCCTGGGCTATACCTTAATTAAGTCCACCACAAAGCCCCTCTTCTCAAATGGAGATTAGTTTCCAAACAGTAAGGTCAAAAGTTCCCCATCCCTGGATCACAATTGAATCTACCCCAGAGTTACACCAAGTTTAAACACAGCACTTAATACCCAAATGGAGGTCTTTTCTTCATCTTAACACGAGGCAAGTTCTCAGCAATCTTAGTTCCTGGGGAGACAAGGCTCAGCAAGGCCACAAGATACATTGCCAGTCCCTTCATCAATTCATCCTCTGTCTGTAGAACAGTCCTAGAACCCCTGAACAGATTAGCAAAGCCCTCTCCCAGGATTTCTGTAAACATACAACAAGAAAATCCTTCTTCAGGGCTTCTGAACCAACAGAAAGGTTCCCAGACCCCTGCAACAACAGCACTGTCCTTCACCAGTGGACAGTATTCACTCTCTGTCTGCAGGACAGTCTCAGGGCTTCTTAGCAAACAGCCAGGTTCCAGGACTTCTTCAACAAAAGGACTGTCTTTCACCAGTGGACAAATCTGGCAAAACAACATCAAAACAGACAGACAAAGTACCAGCAAAACAGCTATGTCTCCTCAGTCCTTGGCAGCTCAGGGGGCAGGTCTCAAAAGTCCAGGGCAATTCAAAGCGGCCACCTGCAATTCTCTTAGTCTCTCTTCCTGCTTCCATGTGGGTGCTGCTTCCAAAAAGGTCTTCCGCCTCTCTCCTGTCTCCAAATCTATGTCACCAGCTCCTCCCAGTTCAGGACTTTCTTTTCACATCAAAAAGTCCATCCCACAGGTGGGATTAACAAGCTCTGGGTTTTAACACAATCAATTTGAAAACCAAGCCAATACAGGGGAATCTTTAATTGCCATTACTATCACAGCGGCCAGGTGGCTCAGCAAGTCCTGGGCTCAGACACTCAGCACCACACCCAGAAATAATAACTGGCCGTGTAACCTTGAGCAAGTTGCTTAACCCCGATTGCTTTAAAAAAAAAAAAAAAAAGATTGTTTTAACATGTAATTGGGGGAAAGGAATAAAATATTATTTTAAAAAGAATGTGAGCTCCTTGATAGTAGACACTGTCTTAACTTTTGTATTGATAGCCCTAGCCTTTACCAAAGTGCTTTACACATAATAAATGCCTTTATTTATTCATATATTCCCAATTTGTGACTTCCATGTGGGTTCTAAGTAGAAAGTAAGATCCAATCATATTGAAGCCATGGCATTCCTCTTAGTCGTACTTGAAGGGGTTTACCATGGTTATTGTAACACTCACTATGACAAATACTCTCAAAGAGAGACCTGAGTGAATACTCTTCCTTTCTCATCTCCACCTCCTGGCCTGCTTCAAGTCACAGAAATATTCCCACTTTCTACAAGAAGCCTTTCCTGATCCCCTTCAGTGTTAATTTAATGTTAGTTAATGTTAACCCCTGTGTTGATTATCTCCAATTTGTCTTGCATATATGTTGTGTGCACATGGTTGTTTGTATGTTGTCTCCACTATTAGACTGTGAGCCCCTTGGGAGCAGGGTCTGTCTGTCACCTTTCTTTGTATACACAGTACTTAACATAGTACTTGGCATAGTAGGTGTGTATAGTAGCATTAGCAAATGTTTAAGCAACTCACAAGGGTGCATGCTGACTCCCTACTGTAAGGCATGGCATTGTAGAAAAGCTGTAGCAACCAAAGTTGTGATAAATAGAAATGGTTGCATATTCTGGTCACAATCAACTAAACTTGAAGAGATTTCAGAGTTTCCTAGAAATAGAATTGGAAAGAACCTCAGAGGTATGTCCATAAAATCCCGTTTTATAGATGAGAAAACTGTAAAACCACAGAGCTCACATAGGAAGTGAGTTTCTGATCTGGGACTTGAACCTACATCCTCTTAATTTAAAACCAAGTCCTGCCCACTCTAATAATATGCACTTTAGCTCCTACTTGTACTTACCTCCCTCTGAAAAAACCTGAGAATCTATTTTATTATTCATGACCTTTTATAGACCAATCAGTTCAAACATTCTCAACCATACATCAAGAGATATAGTGGCAGACATTACCTGCATCAATACATTCTTTGCTGCTATCTGTAGGCCTCTTCCTTTAAAGTTCTTTTCTGATGGCATTTGGGTGGCACAATGGATAGAGTACTGAATTCAAAAATAAACTCAGACACTTAGTAGCTAGGCAAATCACTTCTCTGTCTGCCTCAACTATAAAATAGGTATAATAATAATACCTACATCACCTATTTCATTTGAGACAATAATTCTAAAGCACTAAACATGTTGCCTGACACACACTAGGTGTTTAATAAATAGTTATTCCTTTTCCTTCTCCTTGCCTGATGCTTCATTGAATGGTGGGAGTTACCCTGGGTTCTCATAGGCTAAGCTAGTGGGGCATAAGTTCTATACAGTCCTACTTAATTGGAAAGGCTTCAAGATGGGTTCAGCGATGAATTATATGTCTTTTGTCTTAGGAATCAGAAACTTACACACAGGTTGATAATGTTTTTGCTTTGTTATTTTGGGAGTGATGAGGATACAACAGCAACTCTCAAAAGCTGTTTACCAATTTTAGAAGGGATATAATTTGCATTAGAGGAAGGAGTACAAACACCAGTGAAATTCTGCATTCTTGGGATAGTGAAGCATCTATGTGAATCAATTCTCAAACCATCTTGACTGGACCCTTTACCTGGGGTCCATGTAGGAAACAAAAAAACTTTAATTTAAACACATAATTGTAAACTTTTTTATTATGTCATTGAAATAAGAAAATATCACGATAAATAATTGAATCTGGCAGCAAGGTTACAATCTGCGTATGATGTATTCTAAAAAGTGAGTCATTTTCTTGCATTTTCTACCTATAACTAATTCCACAGTACCATATGCAAAGGGATAATGGCATATTTGAGAAAAAGAACTCAACCCTCCACAACTTGTTCCCATGAAACCCACCATTTCCCAAAAATGCCCTGTGGAACAAAGTATAGGCATCTAGCACTCAGTGGGATTTAATTAGTAAATGACAAAGTTCCCGAGCTAAAAAAATCTATAAATTCCTATGGCATTTTTATGATGCTGCTCCCCAAATGAATAAACATCAAAATGAACAATTGTGCATATTTGAAATATACCAAAGGCTTCTGGCCCAGAAAAGCTCAGGGGTCTATGCTGCTTCTCATTAACTTTTCTAAGACTCTAAAGTAATATTTCAATATTTCTAAAGCAACATTAACATTATTCCTCCATCAACTTATTAAAAAAAAACTAGGAGTATGCAGAAAAAGTCAAGCATGCTTGATCCCATATATATCTATAGTACAAAAACATTATGACGATTCAAGAAATGATTTTGTGTGTGATGTACTATTGAAAGTCATATATGGGTTGTTGCCCTTTTTTTCTTTTTTCCATTTAACTTAGGCTTTTACCAATATTTTCTCATTTTAAATAAAGATATAAATGACAGTGATACCTTGGTGAATTCATGGCCTCATCAGTCTCTGCACTTCCTGATTCAGAGCAAAAGCCCTCCATACCTTCGCATCCTGTAGGATCCTTACATGTTTCTCCATGATTCCTCCACAAAGTATCTCCCTAATGTGCTAAAACTTGCCCCTCTTCTTTTAGCATCTTAGAGACACCAACCTACTTGGGCTGTCATTGTCATAACTGCCCCTCTCCCTCTTTTGCCAATCTGCCTAAATGATCCTTTTTACATGCCTTTACGGGTGCAAATAGAAGGGTTGAGAGCACATAAAGAAAACCAACCTAAGAGATAACAGAAAGTATTCAAATGTTTCCTCTGATGTAACATCAGATTTCTGTCAAATGGAGTTGAGCTTTTATTCTGAAAGCTGTAGGGAAAGTATCATTTTTATTCCACTAATAGCTCCCATTTATCTAAGGTTTATAAGGTTATTTTTAAGGTTGCTTTAAGGTTTATAAAGTTATTTTACATTCATTATTTCCTTTGGTCCTCACAACAACCCTGTGAGATAGGTATTATTCTCACCTTCCCCTTTCATGGATGATGGAATTGAGACCCAGAAAAAAGGAATTAATTTGCCCCAGTCAAATAGCTCAGGAGGTTCAAAGGCAGATTTGGAACCAGGTCTTCCTGACATCCACTAACCATAATGACATAATACTAACCATGATGATGCCTTGGCTTTCAATCAAGTTTTATTAAAAGGTTATGCTCTAAGCTGAGCATATATGCCAAGGAGTATGTTATTTGTTCTCTCACTTACATGGAAGTATGGTTGCTCCCTAGTTAAAGGAATCTGCCCCAAACCTTCTAGGATATATCTAAGAGTATTTCTGGGGATCTCTGGAATCAAAGAGGTTTGCTTGCAGATCAGGAATTGATGGAGTGATGAAAAGAATACCGAACAAGGAATTCATTATCCCAGTCCAGCCATGAGAATTATCTGCATGTTCTTGAGGAAATTATTTAAACTTTGCAGGCTTTTTTTACTGAATTGCAAATTTACTGGGTTGGATCAGATGGTCTTTCTTAGCATTCAACTGCCATACTACAAAATTCATTCTGAAAATTATAAAACCTCACAGAAGACAAGAGGAGAAAGGTAATTTAGGGCTCTTGTCTTGTACCAATACTTGAAAGAGTCAAGGAAGTGCTCAGGGCAACAGATTCTCCATTCTCCTCTTCCAAATAAGGTCTCAAAAGGTGATCTGAATCCCCACAGGAAAACCCACCCTTTCCCTCTCCTTGACCAATGCTCTAATGAAAGAAGCAGGCCTGGTATTTACATTAACCATCAGTGTTTTCTTACTCAATAGAAAGTCTCCAGGAGGACCTGATAACTTATACATGTATAGAAGAACAGCAATGGAACTAACAAAAATGAATGTAGTATAAAAGGTGTTTTGTCTTCATTGTAACATACCAAGAAGGACAATCTGATGAGAACTACCTAAAATTCTTAGTTTGAGAAACAATGTGTAAGACTAAACATAAAAATCTTGCCATGGAATTATGATGATGTTTTTACACTATCTAGACCATTTATGACATTATGACATTAAAAAAAACTACTAAGTCATTGATGCTTCTAATGGAATGTCCAGAAATACAAATTATATTTGGGAAGAAAAAAAGTGGGGTTTTCACATTGGAAGCAAGATCCAGAAAACCTGAGGTGAACACTTGGATACTGCTAACACACAGTAAACCATTATCTACATGTCTAAAGAGAGAGTTTGGTATTGGATAGTTATGAGAAAGTGCCCTTCAAGTCAGAAAGCAGAAATCATCAACTTGCTGGTCTGAAGACATGGGCATAGAAGGAGAAATGGGAAAAGAATGGGAGAAAGGATTAAACTGAGAGTTCTTTTTGGAGGTTGGGCTAGACTAGATGGTCACTCAACCATGAGAAAATGTTTAGAATCTTCTTTCTCCAAGTAGCATAATATAGAACAAGCTGCTAAATGTTTCAACTTGCCCCTTATGGAGGAAGGTGAAGGATGGGATGAAGACACAAAATATCAAGAACTACAGTTAGGTGTACAAATTCAGCTGCCCAGCAGAGCCCAATTCTCAGTGTTATGACATTATTTCTAATTATGATCAGTTATCTTAGCTCTATTACCCCTGCAGCAGAGCTGACAAAAGAATGAGATTTGAATTGACCAGCACATATTAGGAATAAGAAAGAAAAACACCAGATAGGTCCAGTTTTCCTTTGTCATTTGCCTTTTTATATCAGTTATCTTTTTCCCCCTATAAAAATATAACAAAGAATCATTCACTTGAAAGATCGTATTTCAGGCAGAGAATGAATCTACACTGTGGCCCCAGCTATCACATCTCTGGATGTTTCCAGGCTCTATGGATATTGGTCATGTATTATAACTAGGTACTCCAGCAGTCATCGAGTCCCCATCCTTCTGGTCTAGTTCTCCTGCTACAGAATAAGCTACTGTTCCATTAGGCCAAAGCTGCAGTTTGGGGCCAGGATCTTTGTCAAGAGACTGCACTTGGGATGTTTTCATCTTTTTTAGAAGTCTAGCAAAGCTAAGTAGTATAGAACTGAAGATCATTGAAAAGCCACAGAGAAGGAAAGCTGCGGTGTAGCTGCCAGTGGTATCGACCAGCCATCCTGTCAGGGAAACAAAACAAAACATTGTCTTTATTAAGGTGTCAGTTCAATTACTTGCCCCTTCTCAAGACTAAGTTATTTGCAATTATTAGAGAATGTGTTACCAGATTCAAATAGCATAGAAAATGCAGGTCATCAAACCAAGCAACTTGCTTTAAGATACCAAATCCAAGGTCCAACTTCTATTTACTATACCATTTTTTTCTCCTATTCACTCCAAATTACCTACAATTAGAAGTTGTTAATGGAGAAACTGTCACAAGTCCTAATTAACTTATTTTAATTCAAATTCCAGAGTGTTTTGGAACATTATAGTAGATTTGGAGGGAGAATATGCAAACTTTCTTCATGGGGGCCTTCAGTGTTCATACATATGCCCCCTGTACATTGTATAACAAAATTATAGGAAATATAGATCATTGAACTAAGCAATTTGCTTTAAGATATATTTTCTAAGGCAGGGATTGTTCATGTTTTTTTTGTGTCCCAGACCCCTTTGATAATCTGGAGAAGCCTATGGATCCCTTCTCAGAATAATGGTTTTAAATGCATAAAATAAAATGAATAAAATTACAAAAGAAGCCAGTTTTATTAAAATATAATTAAATATTTGGCATTATTACTATTATTATTGAAGTCTAATCAGAGTAAAAATTATAATCATTATTATGAATTTGGATATTATTTTTATTATTACTATTATTACTGAAGTATAATCAGAGTGCAAATTTTAACCATTATTCTGAATTTGTATAATGCAACAAATTCAATCTACAAGCAACCAACCCTGAGATGAATGTTGAAGAATAGGGAGCAGACACAAGCCATAGTCTGAATTGTAGAATAATGCTTAGCAACTGAGGTCATGGAATTGAAGGAATAAACGCAGTTCTTAAAATTTTTTATTGCATAAGCTACACACAAATGAATGTATTTTCTTTTAAAAACTATTCTGATACAATTTACCCTTCTGAATTTACATTTCAAAGAAATTAACAGGAGAACAGATACACTACACTATGAAGTCTAACACTAAAGGAAACATCCCACATATTGTTACAGAACCAACAGCATCTTGGCCTGTAACTTACATTTAAAGTGTTGTCACCAAGCACTAAGGAGTTAAGTGACATGTCTGTGGTCATGTTGCTAATATGGATCAGAGAGAGACCTGGAACTAAGGTCTTCTTGACTCCAAAATCTGATTTTTATCTTTTGTACTGCTCAATTTTCCCACTCACTCCAAATAATTAGAAGCCCCAGTGAACTTAGTTCAAATTCCTGAGTGTTTTAGAACCCTGGAGTGGGCTTGGAAGATAGTATATAGAAGCATTCTCCATGGAGAACTTCAATAATCACATGTATTTCTCCTATATCTTGTGTAATACAAATTAACCCAGCATGGAAATGACCTAAATTTCCAGGTCCTAATTGATTAGGCAGCTGCAGATATTTCCTGAGTTTACTGCTGAAGCAGTACCCATGTTCAGTAGTGGCCCACTGTGGTTCAAAGCAGATGCTGAGAACAGAGATACTATTTCTTTGAGGAATTCTCATCCTCCTACCCATGATCTATGAGTATTCCTCAAGGTATCTAGTAGATTCTTCTTGTCTTTCTACACTGCCCCTCAGATAGCTTGCCAATTCTAGCAGTAATAGCAGCCAATTCTGCCTATGATATCTATCTGATTGACTCTCAAGCCCACATTTCCAATCTTTACCTCTTTCCTGAGTTTGCTTCATACGCTTTTCTTCTTATTGTACATCTCCACTAGATGTCTCACTGGCTCCTCAAACTCCCTACACCCAAAACTAAACTACTCACCTTCCTTAACAAACTTAACTCTCTCACTAATTTCCTAATTTCTATCAATGGTGCCAATAGTCTCTAGTCACTGACTCAAAATCTCATCTTTTACCTTCTCTCTCTTTCACTCTGAGGATGCCTATCCCTTTTTCAGTGGGACATCTCTTATCTCTATCTAATAAAGCACTTCTGAAATCCTTCATCAGGAAACAAAAACTACTTTTGTTGTAATTGTTCGCTCGTTTCTATCATGTCCAACTCTTTGTGACCCTTTTTGGGTTTTCTTGGCAAAGAAATTGGAGTGGTTTGTCATGCTTTCTCCAGCTCATTTTACAGATGAGGAAACTGAGGTAAACAGGGTTAAGTGATTTGCCCAGGGTCACACAACTTGTAAGTGTCTGAGATGGGGTTTGAACTGGGGTCTTCCTGACTCCAGTCCCAGGATTCGATCCACTGTGCCACGTAACTGCCCCCTAAAAACTATTTTAGCAGAGAAAAAAGACAATATAGAAGGATAAATCGATTTTCAAACTAGACTAGCAAGAAAAAAAAACTAGAAATGATTTTAATGTATTGCAGAGACCAGATAGGAGCTAATTTCAATTGCCTGATGTTTTGAATTAACTATGTCAATGGTTCCCTCCATCAGTGTGTATATACAATTCAGAATTGCCTGTAGATGAAATGATGTTATATGTACTAAATTAAAATGATTATGTGATTTAAAGTATATGTTATATAAATGTGCTGATATTTATAGATATAAAAGAAAGGAGAGAGAGACAGAGAGAGAGAGAGAGAGAGAGAGAGAGA
>NW_027186296.1:103876637-103908901 GCF_028583685.1 Petaurus breviceps papuanus
TTTAAAACTGCCAGCCCTGTTTGGTAAGTGAACAATTGATAGTCACAGAGAGAGAGAGAGAGAGAGAGAGAGAGAGAGAAAAGAATGTTCACTAGATTTTCCACTTAGTTTAAGAAAAGTCTGTTTGGAATGTCAGATTGGAAGGTAGCCATTTTGGAACTGTGTCACTCTCCCAAATCCTCTGCCCCTTCTTTATTTATTTGGTTGTTTGTTTATTCTGTATTTGTGTGACTATCAATTGTTCACTTACCAAACAGGGCTGGCAGTTTTAAATGAGGGGAAACCTCTCTATGAAACTTACCTGCAATGGGTGGGCTCACTAGGTATGGGACTGCATGGAGGAAGTACACCACACCAAGAGCTGATGACAAGGAGGTGGTCCCCACCACTTCGGCTGTCACCACGGGGATCAGGGTCACATAGGCACCATCAAAGTACCCAAAGGTACAAGAAAAAGGCACGAGCAGGGGGAAACTTTGGAGCATTGGAAGGAAGAGGTAACAGAGACCATCTAATCCCACAGCAAAGAGGTAGCAAATATATCTGGAGTTCTTCAGGCACCTGTGGATTGCAGGAACAAGAGTGAGCATGGAATGCATAGATATTGCTCTGTTCCCATTGAGGATTTTTTTTAAAGCAATTGGGGTTAAGTAACTTGCTCGAGGTTACACGGCCAGTTATTTTTGTGTGGGTGCCGAGTACCTGAGGCCGGAACCGATCCTGCATCTCCCAACGCTGGGGCTGGCGCTCTTACTCACTGTGCCACCTGGCCACCCCAAGGATTTTTTTTAACTCCTGGAGTGCAAACTAGCAAATGCTGCAATTACTTCTGGAGGCAACTTCTCTCACTTTTCTACCACTGAAAAACTCAGTGCACATTCCTATGAGTTATCTGACTTTTCCTTTTCCTCCCAAGTTGGGCAGGGGGGAGACAGTAAGATTGAGGAAATTTTAAAAAATGAAACTGTTTTTGCAATCCATTATCAGCACTAGGTACCAATTCCTGATATCATGCCTGCTACTAAGGTTCCTTCCATTACATACTGTTTTGCTTTCTGTTGTTTCATCTACGATCCTACTTGAGTTAAATAGGCTAACTGAATTCAATTCAACTCAACACACAATTATTGAGCACCTACTAAGTGTAGATCACTATGCTAGGGACTGAGGATTCAGACAGAAAAGAAAGAATTCTTACCTTTAGGGAGCATACATTCTATTTTAATTATAGCTCACATGGATAAAACACACTGAGATTTGCCCAGCACTACACAACAATATCTCACTTGGTTTTCACAATGACCTTGGGAAGTAGGTATTAATATTATCCCCATTTTACAAACAGGAAGCTAGGGGACTTTTCTAGGGTCACACATCCTGTGGAGTATCTGACACAAGACTTGAATGGAGGCCTTCCTGCCTCTAGTTTAGCAGTCTCTCCATTATGCCATGCTACCTTTGGGGGCGGGGAGAAGGTGTGAGAGGGGGCAGTTATTATGGTGACATAATATGCCCAGAGATAAATAAATACAAAGTGTGTATGAAGTCTATATGAAACCATTTCAAGAGGGAAGAAGTACTGAGAGGTTGGGGGCAGGGTATGACAGGAGGAAACAATTAAAGCCTGATGACACCCTAGTTATACTTTAGGAAGATTAATTTATCTCAATATGGAATAATCAAGAGGATCCCAAACATCTGAGAGCAGTTTTAGCCTACTAAAGGAGAGAAAAGCCTAGAAGTGAGATAAATGAAGAGGTTATCATTGTAGTCTGACCAAGATCACTGGTTTACTAATATAAGATTCAAAATTCTCACAATCATTCATGACAGATGATCAAAGATTTCACTCCCTTCACCCATCCAGTAATAGTACCTTGTGTTTATGTGAGGCAGCATGATTAAATGATTGAATCAAAAAGGGCTACTTTCGAATCCTCTAACACTTATTAGCTCAGTGACCATGGACAAGTCACTTCACCTTTCTGAGCCTCAGTTTCCTCATTTGTAAAATGGGAATGTGTAGCTCTAGTTCTCACCCAATGGGGTTGTTGAGCGAATCAAATGAAATGACATATAAATGATCTATTAAACTTCATAGTACTACATAAATAGCAATTATTATGTTGCTGTAATATCATCACTGAGCACTCTCTTCATTACAAAGTATTTTCCTATTCATCATTTCATTAGATCTTCACAACAACCCCAGCTTCATGAGGTAGAAAGGTAGAAATTATCCAAGGATAATTAGTAACAGGCCACTTAAAGTGAATCTACTCAAAACAGGGGCCACGGTTTATTTCATAGTAAATAACTGGAGGGAAGGTTAGTTAAGAGGTTTATCTTGAAAAATAAAAGTAAAAGTTTTTAGGCAATTTCATCTGATGTCTAAAAAGTTAGATTTTAACTGTTCCTATACACTAATTCTTAGAAAGAACAAAGAACACATTGAATGTTCATTGTTTCTTTGGTGCAGTTTTTCTGTCAAAATCCTATGATAGCACGACATGATATCCTTCACTTCGTGTTTGACCTTACCATCTTCTTAAAGGGGGGTTATTGTTGAAACAATATTTGAGGACTTCATCAATTTGCCCAAGGGCCTCCCTTAATTTTTTGAGATTCAGATCATTTTTGGAATCACTTCCAACAATAAAGGAGACATTGCTCATTTTAAGCACAGAGGGATCTTTGGGGACGGGAGAGGGTCAAGTTAGTAAGAGGTAGGTTCATTATTGAATATTTTTGTGTCATGGTGTTTTGCTTCCCTAACCCTAATTTGCCTCTTAGGGAAACAGATATGGTGCAATACATATACAACTGGCCTCAAAATTAGGAAGCACTTAAAAAGCTCCTAGTGCCTCCTCTGATACATATAGGCAAGTCACTTAACCTCCAAATCCCTCAGGTAACTCTGTTGGACTTCAAATTGTTGGACAGCTGCTGATGTACATTGGTAGAAGGGGTTTCCTCAATAACAAAATCACACACAGCTCTAAACCAAAACAAAATATAAATGTGTAACTCTGGGCACTGGGATACAAATATTCAGATAATGAGGACCCTATTGTATATCCCTGTGAAAACTGAAATTTTTAACAGATTAAGTTATTTATGCAGGTCACATAACTAGAAAGTGACAAAGCTGAGTAAAAAGACTGACTGTATGATTCAATCTAGTGCTTTTTACACTATACCATGTGACCTCTCTCTGGTGTTAAATGCAGTTGTTTATATACATCCATATACACATATGTGTATGTGTTAAAAATAAGATGTTAGAATGAAAAGAAATTACTCATACTAGAGAATGATGCTAAGTCCCTGCTAAGTAACAGACACTAGAATGAGAAACAAATGATGAATCAATAAAAATTAGTTTTCTTAATCCTTAATCCTTTTCCAAAGGGACTAAGATTTGGGATTTTAAATATTATTTTTTCAAGATAACTTTCCAATTTCCTTTTCCTCCATTATTTGCTATGAAATTAATGTTGGCTCCTTTTTAAAGTAAATTCACTTTAAGTGGCCTTTTTCTGTTACTGATTATCTTTGGATAATTTCTACCTTCTAAGTGACAGGCACTAGAATGAGAAATAAATGATGAATCAATAAAAATCAGTTTCCTTAATTCTTAATCTTTTTCCAAAGGGACTAAGATTTGGGATTTAATTTTTTTTCAAGATAAATTTCCAATTAAACCTTTTCCTCCATTATTTGCTATGAAATTAACGTTGGCCCCTTTTAAAAGTAAATTCACTTTAAGTGGCCTTTTTCTCTTACTAATTATCCTTGGATAATTTCTACCTTTCTCCTTCATGAAGCTGGAGTTGTTGTGAAGATCCGATCATGTAATGGATAGGAAAGTATTTTGTAATGAGTTGAGTGCTGAATGATGATGACGATGGCAATGATGATGATGATGATGATGGTGGTGGTGATGATGGTGATGGTGATAATGACGATGATGGTGATGATGATGGTGATGATGATGATGATGATGGTGGTGGTGATGATGATGATGGTGATGATGATGGTGATGGTGATAATGATGATGATGGTGATGATGATGGTGATGATGATGATGATGATGATGACAAACTGAGTCTCTTGGAGCCAAGTAAACTAGAGTTTTTGCTGAAGAAATTACTCAGCTTATTTTTCCCATGGCCTGGACCAGTAAACCTCCATTGTAAATTATATTATTTGCTTCTCACACTTATGCATGATGAGGTAACTGAGACTCAGGGAGGATAAGTTCTTTTGCACCATACCTGCCTCCAAGTGTCTTGAAGGTGAATGGAATGACATAAGGTCATAAGATTTAGAACTGTAAGGGACTTTGGAGGTCATACAATCCAATTCCCTTATTTCATAGATTAGAAATGAAAGCTAGAGATGGAATGAACTGCCCAAGGTAATACAAGTATTATGAAGGAAAGTAAGAATTTGAACCTGTCATCTTACTCCAAAACCAGTGGTCTTGTTACTATATCACAACTACCTCCTAACACATCAAGCATTTTCTATAATGGGTACCTGAAAGAAGTGGATTCCTAGGTATTCCTCAATGACCATGCAACTGTTATTTCCTACGTTTTACCTTCTATCTGTCAGCCATCCAAAGGTAACATTGCCAACGATGTTAATCACACCAAGTATGGACATGAGAAATGCAGCTTGCTGATGACTCACTCCGACGCTCAGAGCATAAGGCACCAGGTACACGAAGAGAGGGCTGCAGCCATAAGCCATAAACAGGATGGAGGTGGCAAACACCACAAAGTCTGCTATGAGTAAGAAGTGGTATTCTTGCTGCAGGGAGCAGCACACACAGGGCTGAGCACATTCTTTCAGTAAAGGTGAGCAAAGGGACAAAGGTGGTAAGTCCTCTTTTGGCGTTTTGGAGACAGGGTCCTGTTCAGGGAGGTTTTTATGGTCCTCCTTCAGGGAGATGGGACGCATCAAGGCACCGCAAACACAGAGATTCAAAACAAAGCCTCCAAGAATGAGCAAGGCTCCCCGCCAGGAGAACTGCTCTATCAGGAGCTGAACCACAGGAGCCAGAATAAAGGTCCCAATTCCACTCCCTGACATAGCTATGCCATATGCAAGGGCTCTCCTCTTGTTAAAATACTTGCCCACCATGGCTATGGCTGGAGAGTAGCAAAGTGCAAATCCAAGACCTGGGAAATAAAGAGGACTCTGTTAGTATCAGTATATTATCATTCTTTCTTTTGATCCAGACAAATTCATTTCATCAATGTGGGGGAACTCCTGGTGCGGAATGCAAGTTGACAACGTATCTACAACTTACAGTGTTAGTGAGTTGTCTATGGCACTTGAGAGCTTAAATTTGCCAATGGCTACACAGCTAACAAATATTAAAGGTAGAGCTTGAATCACAGTCTTCCTATTGGGGTGACTAGGGTGGCATAGTAGATAGAGTGTTAGGCCTGGGGTCAGGAAGACCTGAATTCAAATCCAGGCTCAGATACTGATTAGCTGTGTGACCTTGGACAAGACTAACTTCTGCTTGCCTCAGTTTTCTTATCTGTAAAATGAGGGTAATAACATCTACCACCCAGGGTTGTTGTAAGGATCAAATGAGATACTATCCATAAAACATTTAGTACACTGCCTGGCACATAGTAAGCACTAGATAAATGTTAGTTATTGTTGCCATTATTACTGATTATTATTGTTGTCATTGTTATTGTTGTTGCAATCCTACCATGCTGCCTCTGGTTCTACCAGCTAGGGGAAGGGAAGGGAAAAAGCATTTAAGCACCTACTATGTTTCAAGCACTTTACAAATATTATCTCATTTGATTATTTGATCAAATAATCCTACAGATAATTAAATGCAAAGCAACCTCATGTGATAACTTTCTTTGGAGTAAGGTAAAAATGACCTTTCACATCTTCCCTCTGTTAAGGCCCTTTAAAGCTCCAACCTGAGAAAACTCCTCCCAACCAAAATCTAGGCACTCTATGATAAATAAATGGTATTGTTCTCTCAGGAAAGGAAATATTTTAAAACTATGGCTCTGCAATTAAAAGTGGAAGAAAAAGCTTAACAAATGATCTATTTACCAAATTGGACCTAGGCAAACTATTCAAATAATTACAATTGAAAAAAAAAATCTCCTTTTCTTAAGTTTTTTTTTCTTAGATGATCCAGACATTTGACTCATTCCCCACTTGATTTGATTTAGGAAGACTGCATTGATATTCTGGACATTTCTATAAATTATGTTGATAAAAAGAATGCCTACTATTCCACACACTGCTGCTGCTGCTGTTTGCCCTTCATTCTCAAAAAAGACCATGACAACAGGGAGGTGGTGCCATGACACGCAAGTGAATTGGATTTAAGCGAAAGAGGACTGTGCAAAGTCATCAGCCTCACTTTGTCCTCCAGAGCCATCACTGAAATTGAATACAGATAGGTAGGGAAGGTATTCTAATCTGATGCTTGAAAGTAATAACTTCATACATATTAACTATAATTACTTCAAACACATATTTTAAAAGAGGTAAAGGCCTGGGAAATCTTTAGAAACACCCCCTTCTATTCCATTGACTTTTAAATGGTCCAGCAAAAAGGCAACTGGACTCAGAGTCAGAAGATTCAGGTTCAAATCCAGGTTCTGAAACTGTATGATTTTAGACAGTTAATTTGCCCCTCTGTGTCTCATTTTCCTCATCTATGAAACAAACATAAACATAACAAGAACTCTAGCCTCTAAGGGTTGTTGACAAGAAAGCACTTTGTGGAAACCCTAAAGAGTTATAGAAATGTATGTGCTCTATTTATTCTTCATATGCTGAATGGTATTAACAAGAAGTTATACTGTGGTACAGCATCACACCATCAGAAAGGAAGCATACCACACCACATTAAACTCCAGTGCCTGACAGCAGTAACTTCTTGTTTATTGCTAGCTAATGTAGAAGGAAGGATTTAATCATCTTTCTACAAGACTGCATTCTTTACAACACTAACTCAGGCCACCTCCTATGGTGTGGTGCCTGGAAATAAGCAAGTGGTGTTCTTGGCTGTCCTCTGGGTTGAAAGTCAAATCTCTGTGTCAATATTAGCCAGCCGATCACATTATCTCATTTCTTTCCTAAGCATTCCCAGCAAAACAAAGGCACTGTCTGCCTGCTGGTTAATACAAGCTGCCCCTCTTGAAAAAGCTTCACCCATAATTACTCTCCTAAAGGAAGTTTCTTTGGCATTGGGAGAGCCCATATTATCCATATTTGATTACAGCAGTCTTTTTATTTGGTAGAAACCTTTTTTTTTTTTTCACAAAGGTGAGGACTCCATTATTGGAGCAACACACACACACACACACACACACATGCGCGCGCGTGTGTGCTGCAAAAAGGATTTTCATTTCCTGGTAATAAAGTTCTTGGAATGACTCTATCTACAGACTCAGGTTCTATGGTTACCTGCTCATTATGACTCAGATAGGACTCCCTATGTAAGGAATTCAGTACTTTATTTTAATGATATGGTTGAACTTAAGGGATGATGCAGTATGATGAGGGTAGGATAATCATCAGAGTCTCAGCTCTTTTTCTTAACTATTAAATATGTAGAAATACCAGGTCCTAGGTGATTTGTGGGAACAATGGAGTCAATAGTTCATGAATTGTTTCTCTGATAATGTATTGCCAAGCCATGAGAGCGCAGGGAGAAGAGAGGTAATCTAAATTGCCCTTACCTGTAAGAACTCCAAGAGTGAGGTAGAGGTGTTTCAGGCTGGTGGCAAATGAACTCAGGATGAGACCAGTAGAGGCAAGCAAGCCACCCAGCATGATTCCCACTTGACAGGATAAGTAGTTACTGATAACACTCCCGAGTGGAGCTTCAAAAATAACAATAAAAATTGTCAGCATCAACAAAGTGCCTCAAGGGCACTTTGAAATGGTAGAAGCTTTGCATTGACAGGAAATGTTACCCCAATATTTCAAAGCAGTTTGGCTAGGAAATTTGCTAAGTTCTGCGCTTCTGGTATTTCAGGTAAGAATAAATTTCTCATACTATTAGCAACAAATGACAACAGAGGACTCATGGGAAAGATGTTGGGGATGCTATATGGCTAGCCCAAGATTATGCAGAAAAAACATTGAGGAGAAAGCTTCAGTGTTGTATATTGTGGTTTGGAGGTAGCAGTGTTTCCTTATCTGTAAATGAAGTCTCTACTCACAAGGTTGGTGTAAGGCACAAGTGAATATATGTAAAGTACTTTACCAATCTTAGATCACTATTTATGTCTGATAGTAGCATTGAGTACACCTTTCATATTCATATGGCATAATGGGAAAAGCAGCAGATTTGAAGAAAGAAGATTCTAGGTTTGAGTCTTGACCATCTATTATTACCCATGTGACCTTGGGTGAGTGACATCACCTCTCAGGGGCTGGTATTCTCCTCTAAGGCACAGAATTTCACCTACTTCCCAAGCCTGTTGTAAGGACAAAATATTATTTGTAAAGAACCTAGCACATAGGAAGCACTGTATAAATGATAGTGATTATTATTGTTGTTATTGTTGATATCTCTAATGCTCCTTCCAGCTCTTAATTCGATGATTCTAAGATATAGGGTCAATCAGAAATCAACACTCAAGTCATTCAAAAAACCCCTCCCCAAAATACATTATTTAATGAGGACGATAACTGCCCTGCTAGACCATAGCTAGTTGAAATTGGAGACAAGGTTTTATTTGTAACTAAGTCCCAAGACATTAATTTTTTTATCACATCTATTTATTGTTTGTAGGAGGGTTTTGAAGGGTTTTTTGCTTTTGGGGCATGGTTTGTTAAAGACCACTTTTGATGTGATCACAGCTGAGGTGAATAAGATTTAAAAAGAGCCAATGCCCTTAATACTGTGTTTATACTGTATTATATGTAAATGATCATTCCCTCTTTAAATCTATCACAGCACCCTTATTTTTCTTTTGGACTTCCGCTTTGCATTTGGGATATTCTCTCTTTTACCATAGTTTTTGTACCCAAATATTTTCCACAAATCTTAAATAGAAAGTTTCTTGATATCAGAGTCTGAGTCCTATTTAGTTTTGTATTCAGAATCCTTCACTCTTTACCTTGCATTCAGTAGTCCTTAGTATAGATTTGTTGAATTAAATAGAATTATACTGTTGCTGCTAATGTGACCAGATCCCTATGTACGAGGTATTATCAGACTTTGACCAAAAGATTCCATTTGTAAATTTGACCTGTCCCTTTATGGCAGTCCAAAAGGTAGAACTGCTATTTCTAGGCTCTTGCCCTGCTTGAAGCTTTGTAGTTGGTCTGTGAAGACAAGTAAGTTCTTTCATTTTGTCCATCTTTGCCAAGCTACCTCTGCTACAGTAAAACAATTAGGATTGTTAAGACTTTCTAGCGAAAAAAAATTTTGCTTTCCTATTTTCTATAGGCCTCAAGTACCACAGGTAAATGCCACAATCTGTGAAGGTACCAACTCTCCTCATTTGCTAAATGAAATTCAATCATTGGTCCCTTGTCAAATATATGTAGATTCAGTGAAAAGGTTGGTCATTCCCAGATTTCATTTTGGAGATATATCTTCCCTTCCCTGAATTTATCTATTAAGGTGTGATTATATTGAATTAAGAACAGCATCCCTGTGGAGTTCCAAAATTACCTTACTTAGCCTAATGACTCAAATTGGCATTCTGATCATTAATGGTGACCAAGGGCTATCTACTCCCAAATAGACTTTTCTCAAGCATGTGTTGCATCAATGGATATGAGTGATATTATTCTCAGAGGTCACAGAATTTCAGAGTTGGAAGGGACACCAAAGGCCATCAAGTCCAACCCATAACTGAACAAGCATCCCCTCCTCAACATACTCAACATCTTTTTAGATGAACGAATATATGAATGGGAAAATATTTATGAAGCATTCACTATATGTGAAAAGTACTTCTGAGAGCTACAGATACACATAAAAAAGCCGAAATCATCCCTGCTTTCAAAGAGCACACATTGCAGTGTCTGGAGACAACACATACAGGAGGTTTCAGCCACAAGACAGTTGAAAAGGTCCTATGATCCTTGAGGTGAAGAAGCAAAGCTCACTGGAAATGCTAATGTAAAGACTACATGAAGGCAAGGAGCATCTTCCCCCTTGTACCTTCTCTAACACAGTAGGCACTAAGTAAATCCTCATTGAACTAAAGTCCTCACTAAACATGAAGACAAATAACTATGGTACAAGGTATGGTACAGTTTTCCTAAAAAGGGAAAGCCAGGTACTGCGCGTATTTTAGTACATTGGCCCTATTAAATTCTCTCATTATTGTCTGTGAGAGGGTGTTGTTCTGTCCTCCTGAAACTCATTTTTAAACCTAAAATGGCCATCAAGTTCCTCTCCAAAAAGGACCTATTAAAGTTTTAGTGTGGGTAACTGATTTCTTGAACATATTGATATTTTTCTAAAGATAGTAATGGATTTGTTCCAAAGGACTCTAATGCAGTAGTTTCATGAGCTGATAGGTTAGAGATTACTTCTGCTAATGTCAATCTGAGAAGACCCAGGGAACAAGGAGATCTAGGAGATTCTTTGTATTCTTCCTGATGAAATGATTATATAAGTCTAGGCTATAATGATATTATTTTAACTATATTACATTCACTAAAGCTTTCAGAGCCGCTTTAATAAAAAAAATCTCATTTGATCAGATCAGAAATGAGCAAAAGTTTCTTCTTTTGCCTCTGAGTTAGAGGATTTCTGTAGTTCACTAAATTCTAAAGTGCAGTAAAGCACAAGATCACAGATTTGGGGCATAAAAGGAATGTACAAATTGTTGAATAATAGAATTCCAGATAGCAGATATGAATCATCTCAGATCATCTAGTCCAAACCAGATTAAAATGTAGCTGAAAAATGTTAAACTAACTAAATAAAAATACAATAAAACATAGATTATGTTCATTTGTGGTTTTCTACATCAGTGTGACCACTTCTAGCCCAATCCTGTTTTGCAGATGAGGAACCAGATTGCAGAACCATAGACTGAGAGCTGGAAGGAATCTCTGAGGCCATTGAGTCTAACTCTTCCTTTTTTACAGACAAGGAGCTTGACACACAGAGGAGCTACGTGATTTGATCCAGGTCATGTAACAAGTCATATAAGGCAAAGTTTAAACTCCAGGTCTTCCTGACTCCTGGTCCATCATTCTAACTACTATGTCATCTAGCTGTCTCATTGAAAGTCAGTGAAGATAAATCACTCACCCAAGGTCACACAAGTATTAAGAGGCAAAGCAATGTTTGTACCCAAGTCCTCTGACTCTAAATCTCATTGGTCAGTTTGCCTTTTTTTTTAAATCGAGTTTTATAATATTTCTCTGAGTTCCCAGAGATAAAGGGGATTGCAGCAAATTTATAAAAATAAAAGCTGTTCCCCGATTGATAATGGTCAAAGGATATGAACAGGCAGTTTTCAGAGAAAGAAATCAGTCACACAAAAATGTTCTAAATCCCTAATAATTAGAGACATGCAAATTAAAACAACTCTGAGTTACCACCTCCTACCAATCAGATTGGGCAATACGACAAAAAAGGAAATATGACAAATGTGGGAGAGATTGTGGGAAAATAGGGACACTAAAGCATTGTTGGTAAAGTTCTGAACTAATCCAACCATTCTGGAGAACCAATTGGAACTATGGCAAAAAGACTGTAAAACTTGGCATACTCTTTAATCCAGCAATAATGCTTCTAGGTCTATACCCCAAAGAGATCAAATTTTTTAAAAAAGGACTCATATGTGCAAAAATATTTATAGCAGCTCTTTTTGTGGTGGCAAAGAATTGGAAACTGAAGTGATACCCATTATTTAGGGGACAGTTGAGCAAGTTATGGTATATGAATGTGGAAAAAATATTATTGCGCTATAAGAAATAATAAAAGGGATGGTTTCAGAAAAACCTGGCAAGATTTATATGAAATAATACAGAGTGAAGAGAACAATGTACACAGTAACAGCAATATCATAAAGATTAAAGAAAAACTGTGGAAAACTTAGCAGCTATGACCAATGTACCTATCCATGACAACTCCAGAGGACTCATGATGAAAAATGCAATCTACCTCTAAGAAAGAATGAACTCAGAGTATAGATTGAAACATATTTTTTCTCTTTATTTTTCTTGATTTTTGGAATGTGACTAATATAGAAATATGTCTTACATGATTTCTTATCTATAATGTATATCATGTTTCTTGCCTTCTCAATGGGTGGGAGAGGATGGAAGAAGGGAGAAAACTAGGGACAGAAAATGAAACAAAATTGAATAAAAAAATCTATTGCCACAAATTATCAATGCAGTAAGCAAGAAAGAAGTTTAAAACCATTTAAAACTCATTTAATTGTGTGCTTCAATAAGCTCTGTTAAATTAATTTTGTAGTTAATTTAATAATGAACTTGAAATTTAATTTAACAAAGATCATCAAAGACAATAAAAAGACATGGAAAAGAGAAGTGAAACAAGGGCATCTTACTCTCAAAATGATCGATAGTCAAGTCAAACAATTCCTAGCATTGAATCTCTGTCTATGGAAGAATCATATAATCTATATGTCTCTTTTTTTATCGGTTAACCACAAGACCACCAGCTGGCCTAAGCTGATATCTTGCTTATCACAAGCTAGACTAAGTCTGACTGAGGGGTAGAAAGATCATTGCTATGGAAATGTTTTACATGACTCCTCATGTATAATGGATATTATTCTCCTCAAAGGATGTGAGGGGGACTAGAGTAGGAAAGAGAATTCCAAACTAAAAATTTAAAAATTAATGTTGAAAGAACATTGCTCATATTCCCTTAATCAATTCTCACCATAATCCTTACAATTGGAAAAGTCCATAATGAGAGCTGATGGGAAGGCACTAGCAGATACAATTAAAGATAAGTCAGTTCTTTCTCCTTGGATGGTAACACTCACCACAAAGCATGGTGACACAGTCTACAATGGAATGGATCCATGCTGTTTGTGCATAATCCTGAGCAAAATATGTCTGGAACTCCACAAAAAAAATGGAGATACATCTGAAAAACACAAAACAATAGTTTTATACCAAGGGTGGATTTCATGGGACCACAGACTTGAATCGACCAGGACTATTCAAGTCTTCATGGATCTGAATTGGCACTCCTGGAAATTCTGAGTATGATCACCAAAAAAATCAAAAGTGGACCAGAAGTATATATTCACATCACTCTGCAGCTTTACAAGTCCCAAGGATTGTGGCTTGGGCATAATTAATGGAAATTCCACTGCTCAGTTGACTACATGGCTCAGTTCCAAGTCAACACGGACTAAAGAAAACTTAGATTAATTAAAATAACAACAACAACATTAAATGCCCTTTAAGATTTGCAAAGCACTTTACATACATCATTTCACTTGATCCTCACATCAACCTTACCTAAGTATTACTCCATGTAAGTATTATTACATCTTTTTTACAGATGAGGAAACTGGGACTCAGAGAGATTGTGTCCTGTCCACGGTCACACAACTGAATGTCAGAGTCAGAATTTAAACCCAGATCTCTTTTGACTCTGAATACAGAATTCTTTCAATTACATCATACTGCCCCTCTAATTTAAGAAATTCACATAGTATTTTTTTTTTTTGCTTTTTGGAGGGGGGAGGGCAGGGCAATTGGGGTTAAGTGACTTGCCTAAGGTCACACAGCTAGTATGTGTTAAGTGTCTGAGGTCATATTTGAACTCAGGTCCTCCTGACTCCATGGCCAGTGCTCTATTCACTGCGCCACCTAGCTGCCACAAAAATTCATATAATATTTGCACTAGCATGAGATATAGTAAGGCACTGCAGCATGGATCTAAGGCAGTATAAACACTTGGTACTTCTTTTTTATACACTTATACCCATCCCACCATTTTATAACAATCCATAGTATACTGGAATAGTCCTTTAAACTTTTATCTTCACTCCAAGATGGGATTATGGAGGATTGTAGCAGGGATTAAGGACTGGGGCATAGGAGAGAGAAGTGGAACAAGAGTCTAGGTGGGTAGAAGGTGCATATGATCAGGATGATGAAGACAGTAGAAAGAGGATGCAAGGCAAAGCCCAAGATCCTTTTTTGCCCTGACTCCAAGAAGTGGGTGTAATGAATTTGGTCCAAAGGGTTTAAAATGTAGTGCTTCACCCCCAGATAAAGTCAATGTTTGCACAAGGCCTGATGCTTGAGATCCATATCATTCCAGGAAGAAATTGAATAATGAAATAAACTGACTCCAACTGCTCAGAGTTGGTGTGTTAAAATATATAGACAACTTTGCATAACTTTTTTTAATAATTGAAGTAATTTCATTTAAAATATTTTTACATATTTGAACTTCAAAAAGAAAATCAATGAGTCACTTTTTGAGCAATCTCCTTTTTCACTACTTTTTATTACCTAAAAGAGCATATGTTGCAAAGGATAGAGTGCTATATGTGGAAGGCCTGGGTTCAGATCCTGTCTGTTCATACTTGCCAAGAATGTTACCATGGGCAAATGGGTAAAAATGACTTAACATCTCTGAGCCTCAATTTTCTCATTTGTAAAACAAGGATAATAATGCTTCTAGTAGCTTTCATGGAGATGTGTGAGTCAAATGAGATGATATATGTTTGCAAACTTTAACTGTGTGTGTATGTGTGTGTGTATGTGTGTTTTCCTGTCTCAACCTGTGATTTCATCAGTACAGGGAATTCTTGGTGAGGAAACTCTCTCCATTTATGGAGATTGGCAACAGTTCTGTAAGTTAAAAACTTAGGTTGTTGCTCAGGAAACTGGGTGGACAAATGACTTATACAAGGTCACACAGTCAGGCTGGGTCAGAGGAAGAACAAGCTGTTTCTGACTCAGAGGCCAGCTGCCTATCCACTATCCTATAATGTCTCACAAATGTCAGCTATTTTTACTACCTAAATATTATCGTCCTTCCTAAAATGTGATACTCAGAACTGAATTAAATAATCCAGATGTGGTCTGATAAGGAGTGAATACCATGGGACCCTATATTTCATTTAATACAGCCAAAGGTCACATTAGCTTTTGATGAAAATCAAGTCAAAAACTGAGAAAATATTTATTTCAGAACAGACAAATTGTGCACAAGCCAAAAAATAAATTTGATCTTTCCGGCCAAATTCAAGATTAATGATTTCCATTAATCCCTTTTCAACTGAACTTTTTTCCTTTTTTATTCCCAGATGCCTAAATGTGATCTGCTCTCATTTGATTGTCTTTTTAAAAATTAGTATTTATTGTTAGAACTCAAATATGGGCATTTCCATATACAAAGGATAAAAGAAACCCTTAATCATCATGCACGTCTTTTAAAAGTATATAATAAATTCAACACATTAGTTACAGAGCTGCCCTATTTGTCCTCCTTCTAGTCTTTTCTGTACATTTTTTTAATGTTTCACTGTCTTTCATGTGACTGTAAATCTGTAATAACCTAATCTTGGTTGGGCCTCATAGATATCACTGAGGAAACTTCACTAACTCTTATCTTAATCTATTTACTCTGCACTGAATCTTTTTGGGGTAGTTTTGCTTTTGTTTCTGAAAACTACAAAAATTTTCTTGACTATTTTTAATTGTTTTTACTCCCTCTCCATCACTACACTCAAGACAATCAAACCAGTGACTGTGAATACATAAAAACACAG
This sequence comes from Petaurus breviceps papuanus, assembly GCF_028583685.1. NCBI lineage: Eukaryota > Metazoa > Chordata > Mammalia > Diprotodontia > Petauridae > Petaurus > Petaurus breviceps. Next base: position 103,892,396 of record NW_027186296.1, read on the forward strand.
CCTAGAATTCAGGGGTCCTTAACCATTTTTGTGTCATGGTGACCTGGTCTGGCAAAGCTTATAAACTCCTAATAGAATGTTGTTAAAAGCATAAAATAAATACATAAAGATTTCCAAGGAAACAAATTATATTGAAATAAACATGTGGGTTTTTTTCCATCTAACTTCACAAATTCCCCTGAAAGCTAACCAAGGATGCTTTGGGGATCCATAGACCCCAAGTTATGAATGCCTGGCCAGAATGAACTTGAGAGAAAAAAAAATTCAGGAGTAACACTTGACCTTATCACCTAAATATACAAGAATCCTAAGAATAAATTATTTAAAATGTCACTAGTTTATTTCTTTAATGATATAGTTTAAAGGAACATGAGAGGGAGCCTTATGGTATCAAGTACCATAGAGATTTCTGAACAACACTGTTTTTAGCTTGTTTCTACAAAAAGTTAGTAACAGATAAAAAATGAAATATATACATAATATTATGTATATATCTATATGTGTGTATATGTGTTTGTATGTGTATATGTATATGCATGTGTATCCATATGTATATGTATGCTAGGTGGTACAATGGTGTAATAGCAAGCATGGAAGTAGTTCACACCTTGTTTCAGCTAGTGAATTAACACCTTGTTTCAGTTCAAGTTTCTTTGGAGCCTTGTATGAAGTTAAGAAACAAAACATGTGACCCCCACAACTTGTGAACCCTAGAACTCATGAACTCCTGCAACAGGAAGGGGAGGAACTAATGACCATATATAAGGAGAGGTCTTGGCTAGAGACAGCAGAACTGAGAAGAGGACTCTTGAGGTGGGAGAGTCAAGAAGGAGAAAACTTGTGGTATCCTGGCACTCTGTCTACTCTGTCTTTGTTGATGTTTGTTTGTGATACTTTGTACAAAAGCCCTGGGACCTTACTGGAAGCCCTGAAAGAGGATTCTCTGGTTGTATGTTTTCAGAAGTCCTGGAGGAGGGTTTTGAAGGTCCTAGGACTTTACTGATGATTTATGCTCACCTCTTGGACCTTGTTTGTGGGTCTGTGTTGATTTCTATGTTGATGATTTCTGTTGAGTTCTCAGACTTTGTTGGTGGGTCTGAGTTGATTTCACAGGCAGATAGTGAATTTATGATGGTGATAGCAATGTGTATGAATATTATTGTGGCTCTGTTAAGCTTTGTCTTCCCAGAAACAGGTACTGTGAAGGACTTGAGGTGGACTGGACACTGTGAACTTCAACGGGAACTGGATGAAGAACTAGACAAGGAGCTGGACAAGGAACTGGGAGCTGCCTGGCTTTGAACCCAGGTGAAGTCGGAGCTGGGACCATGGAAGCTGAGAGCCAGCCTCAAGTCAAGCTGAAAGAAGACTTTACTTGGATACTGTGTATGACTGAGAAGATTATGATTTACTGTGACCTACGGGTGGAGAACTTTGACTTTAGTACTTTGTGATTGAATTAAGGATTTTGTGATTGACTAAATGAATGTACTTTGTTTAAAACTATGTGTCCACTTTGGTGAAAATTATGTGGCCATTTTAGTAATAAGTTGCAATACTGTGAATGCTGTACCTTGATTTTCTGTGAATGTTTTGCTCTGATTTGTTATTGAATAGAGAGTTTGCTATACTACGTAATCAGAACCTTGAAAGCTGTTCACAGCAGCAGTCCTCTGGAAAACTGCTCATGCTTAGCTTTACAAGTGGATAAAGAGCTGAGGCGAAGTCTGGAAAAAAATCATCTTTCTGAACTCAAATCTGGCCTCAGACACTTACTAGCTGTGTGATCCTGGACAAGTCATTTAATCTTGTTTGCCTCAGTTTTCTCACCTGTAAAATAAGATGAAGAAGAAAATGGCAAACCACTCCAGTGTCTTTGCTCAATGGGGTCAAAAAGGGTCAGACAAGATTGAAACAAAATACGTGTGCATATGTATATGTGTATGTGTGTATGTGTATTTGTGTATATGTGTGTGTGTACATCATATGTGTGTGCATCCAGCTTCCAAAATGGGAGGCACAAACACATATATGTCTGGATATAAAGACTTGCCAATCCACCCAATTTTCATTATTCCAATGTCTGGAAGGCAATGTCTAACCTCACAGCCATTAAGACCTAAGGGTCAAGTCCTACTTCTGACACAAAGTGACCCTGGGCAAGTGACTTTATTTCTCAGCATTCTGGGGCAGCAATTCTTTAAGACCCTAAGTTGCACTGAAGGTGCCCACCTGTTATAGTGGAGGGAATCTTCTCATCTGCGTGTTCCCTATGCCAATGACATTGGAGATCTAGTCCTGATTTCCATCTCTTAACTGAAGGGACTGCACTTGCTCTCTAAGGTTGCTGTTGGCTCTAATACTCTGTGTCTCTAACTCACATGTGGCCTTCCTGTCTCAGTGTTGTTTCTCCACAGTATTTTACCACTGGCCACTTCAGGGATGATCTTTGAAAACAATCCATATATAGTGATAATAGGTGGCTATGACCATTGAACCATGGGAAACCTTCTCCGGAAGCAACAGCTTGGGGACATTGACAAGGACTCTTCTGTGATTACAAGGGGACCTCATTCAGTAGCATTTCGGCCAGTTATTTGCTTCATTTCACCCATTTACAAGAGGGGATAACAATGGCACCTGCTTCACAAGGAGGTTATGAAGAACAAATGAGATAATCCTTTTAAAAAATCTCATGTGAGTTTATTAATTTTATAATCTCAATCCCAAGAGTTACAGCTAAATTTGGACTAAAGAGACACTTTAAAATAACAGTGCTTCTTCTCAAAGCTCAGCCACCTCCAAAGGGATGAGTTTACCATTAGACTGAAATATGGTCAATCAATCAATAAATATCTATTAAGTTTCTACTCTGTGCTAGGTACTGTGCTAAAGAAACAAAAAAGAGGCAAAAGATATTCCCTGCCCTTGGGGAGCTCAAAGTTTAATGAGGGAGAAATAAACTAACAAATATGTACCCAAAAAAGCTATATACAAGATCAGTAGTAAATAATTAAAGGAAGGAAGGCATTAGAATTTTTTTTTCCAAATGCTTTATTAACTTCTGATTTACATCATTCAGTTCCACCAGATTTTGAGTTTTGTCCCCATTTTTCCCCTACCCACTGCCCCAAAATAGCAGTCCCACAGGATATCTCCTCCTCCAATTTGCTCTCTCCCATATTTTCTCCCATACCCCTTTCGACATTTCCAGTGGATCTCTATGCCCCAGTGCCTGTATATCTTATTTCCCAATTACATGTAAAATAGTATTAATGATAGTATATATACATATATATATTTGAATATTTGATTTTAAAACTTTGAATTCCAGATTCATTCCCTTCCTCCCTTGTCACCCACCCTTACTGGGAAGATAAGCAGTTCAGTATAGGTTGTATATGTGTGGCTAATGCAAAACATAGTATATATATTGTAAAAGACTGACTATATTTCCCTCCCTCCTATCCCACCTCCCACTTGTTCTATTCTCTGCTTGATCCCGAGGAAGGCATTAGAATTAAGAGAGGTTAGGAAAGGTGTTCTTTAGAATATAAGATTTTAACTAGGACTTAAAAGAAGTCATGTAAGCTGTTAGGCAAACATGAGGAGGAAGAACATTCCAGGAATGGGGAATAGCCAGGGAAAATATTTGGAGCCCAGAGATGGAAGATCTTGTTCATGGAATATCAAGGGGGCCAGTGACAATGGATTGAAGCACGCACAAACTCAGTACTATCAACAGACCCCTTTTATAGATAATGAAATTTTTTTTAAATCAATATGTGGAAAGGGTGGTTAGGTGGCTCAGTAAGCAAAGCGCTGGCCCCAGAGTCAGGAGGACCCAAGTTCGGTTCTGGCCTCAGACACTTAACACCCACACAAAAAAAACTAGCAGTGTAACCTTGGGCAAGTTACTTAACCCCAATTGCCCTCCAAAAGGCAAAAAAAAATCAATATGTTGGAACCAAGGGAGTAAATAAATACACTATCTCAATAATTTTCCATAACTTTAAAATCACACATGTTGTGCTCTGAAGGTCTCCAATGAAGAGAAGCATTTCATTCCATTGTCAGCAGTCATATAAATGAGGTCACAGATTCGTTGGAGGATTGGTGTCATGTTAAAACAAAATCAGAATATACTTATACAAAAATTTACTTACCTTTTTTACTGGCTCAAATATTTTTGTTTGTATCATCTTATTCAACAAGAAGGAATAAATGGTTTAAGCGAAATGTTATGCCTGAATTTTAGATTTAAAGGCAGAAATAGTGTATGATATTTTTTAAGGAAGAAGAAAAGGGTAAAAAAATTTAACTAGACTAAAAGAGTAAACTTTGCTGTGAAAACTATTGGCCATTAAAAATCAGGTGTTGGAAAACTTCAGTTCATGGATAGTATATGAATTCCAATTTAATTTCATCCAACATCTATCTAGAACTGATACACAGTAACAAAAGATGGTGTCATTTCTATCTGTAGTTATGAAAATTCAATATAATTTCCCCAAATCAGCGTAAATACTAACATAAAAAATTAAAAGAAAAAACTTTCTCCATGAAAGGAGAAAGTAGATTACCATTTCTTGGTAAAGTAATATTAGGCATTCCCAAGAATGGAAGATTCCCATGTTTTTAAAGATTAAGTAAGAATCAAAAAACTTTATATTAAACTGACAATATTTTCCTATACTTTTAATCGAAATGGTTGTATTTTAAAAGACTATTGGTAAATAAGTTAAATCTTTGCTTTTCAACACCTCAGTCAACAATGAATTCATGAACCTCTTCCCTCTTCTTCCCCCAACCCTTACCTCTGACCCTATTGTTCTCTCAATTTCCAGAATCACAGAATCTCAGAGTCTGGAAGGAACCTCTGAAACCATCTAACCAATCAGTTTCCAAACATGAACCTCTTTTGTAATATCCCTAACAAATGATTATTCAATTTTTCCTTGAACTTTCCCTAAATCAGTCCATCCACTTAGGGATCATTCTAACTGTCAGATAGTTTTTCTTTATGTTTCACCAAGGTCTTCCTTTCTTGGAACATCTTCCTGTTGCTGTCTCTGGGACCAGCATAAAAATTCTAGTTCCTCTTCCCCACAATAGCCCTTCCAAAACTGTCAACATCAATCATGTCAAACGATCAAACAACAAGCATTTAATAAGTGCTTTCAATGTGCCAAGAGCTGTGCTGTCACTCAGGAGCATTTATTAAGCATTTACTCTGTGCCAGATTACTATCCCCAACTAAGTTTTCTCTTCTCCTGTCTAAATATCCCCAGTTCCTTTGATGGATCTTGCATATATGGCTGAGATTCCTTAATATCTAAGTCACCTTCCCTCTGAAATGTACTACAGTTTGTCCCTCCTTATATAAAATGTCTAGAATGGAACATCAATGTGGTCTGAGCAGGGTAGAGTACATAAAGAATATATGTGTACATACATACACGTATATGTATACATATATCTGTGGGTATATGTAGGTATATGTGTCTACATATGCATATGTACATGTATGTGCATACGTATTTCAATGCAGTATAAAATTGTATTAGTTTATTTTGCCTTCTGAGTCCAACAGATGACTCATAAATCCACTTGTAATCCACTCCCAAATTAGGCTTCAAATGAAGGCTGCTAGAAATCATAAGATTGTACATATGTTTTCTTCCTACCCTTTCTCCGCCATCTTGGCTCTGTCTCTTGTGCATGTGTTTTCTGTGGGATAGGAAAATCTTATAAATCTAAACTTATAGACAGCAGAAGATACAGGGTTAGTATGCTCACTCTCCAGTCCTATCCTACCCCACCCTCTTATCAAACAATATATTCAATAGCTTTTTTTTATTTTTCTAGGGAGGGATCAATGTTGTGGGAAAGTATATCTTCATCTAGACCTTTGTATAAACTCATTAACTTTATTCTCTCTTATCCTTGAATGGGTGAAGAGTTGGAGAGCATGAGCCTGACATTCTCATGTTTTTTAAGGAGGCCAGCTTCAAAACCAAGTGAATGCTGGATTGTTTTCAACCCTCTTGAAGGCTCTTGATGACTATTTGCTACCCACATGACCTCATACAGGTCATTTACCTTCTCTGGGTTTCAGTTTCGTCATCTCAAAAATGAAGGCATTCAATGAAGTGATATCTAGGGTTCCTTGAAGTTTTGAGTTCCCTTGGGAAGGGATTAGCAATGAAGTCCCCAATAAAGTTGTAAGATAAACAAATGCTTGCCCTCTTCTCCTCATCAGACTTTATTACTGGAGAATGTCTTACTCCCTCAGTTGAGGATACCATTAAATTATCATTAGGGCAAGCTCATTTCATTGTCAAAGATACATCCAATCAAAAGACAATGAAAACTTCCGTTTGAAGTTCACCAATAGGGAACACAGTTATAATAGCTTGCATGTGGATAGGTTGCCCTTTTCATAAACACACACACATATGTATATGTATGTATATATGTGTATATATGTATGTGTATATGTATATATACATATATAAAATAAATATCTATTTCATGTTTATATGTACATATGTGTATATGTGTATGCATACACACATATATCTGCCTTTTTTTACCTGGGTCTTCTTTCTTATCTTTGTCTTGACTTTGGAATAGAATATCACAACACCTTTCTTTTTTCAAGCAGCTTATCTTTGGGGTGGCTTGAGAGTGTGGGTCCAGAGCCACATATTCAGTTCACTCTGAATCCCCTTTAAAGATCACTGAGCAAATTTCAAATGAAGAAACAATCAATGAACTCTAAGAAAAGAACCTTCAGAGGTCATCTTATCTATTCATTTGTTTTTAAACAAGTTTACACCCAATTTATCACAGAAAGCAAATAATTGCTTTACTATTCTTAAAAGCTATTTTTAAAGAGCTCTGAGAGATTGTGACAAGTCACTTTTTTTCTTTGAGCCTCAGTTTCCTCATCTATAAAATGAGAGGGTTGAATTCAATGATGTTTAATGGACTTTTCATCCCAAAACCTAAGGGCATACACTTTTCAGCAAAGAAAATAATATGAAATCTATTAATAACTAAGGAATTTATTCCCTAAAACAAACAAAAGCCATTTCTTCATTTGATCAGCTAATTGGGAAGAGGGGCATTTAAAACATCTTTTAAAAACCTTGTGAATTGCTTATGAAGAATGTCTGAAGAAGCCTCAAAGTCCTGGTGTTTTCTAAATAGTAAATAGTAAAATTTTAGATGAGAATAGTTAAATGGAGATAACTCAAGAACACTGCTAAATAAATGTAGATATCTGAGAAGATAGGGTGCCTATATGAAAAACAGTTTATGGATTGATTAGCCCAGTCAAAGAATTGCGCAAACCTAGAGGGGAAAAAAGGCAAGAGGATCACTGAACAACAAGAAAAATTTAATAATCAAGTAATTTCCACATACCTTGTGACTGCCCTGGTGCAGATGGTGACAAGGAAACAGCCGGCCACAATCATCCAACCCCATCCTCCATCAGGTGGGGAAATGTACAAAGTTCTCTTTGGTGCTGCCATAGTTAGGACTGATGGCTTCTATTCTTGGCCAAGGTACTCCAGAAGACTCAGTTTTAGTTCGAAGATGGTTTGCTGTCCCGATGAATTCCTGTTGGCATTCAAGGGTGGCATGGAATGCTACCTGGCACATTGATCACTGGCCATCTGAAATCAAAATTAGGCCATTGCTGCATTTAATCAATGTAATAAGTCAAAGATTAATTTTTTATTCTTGTAAAATTCCATTGCATCTTTCATATGTACATATATGCATTTAGTTATTCCACCTTGGAGAGGCAGCATGGTATAATGGAAAAAGCACTGGCATGCAAGATTAGAATCAGGATTCTAATACTGGCTTTTGCTAACAAATTGAACAACTAAGCATTTAAAACCTTGAGCAATTCCCTTCACTTCCGTGGTTTTGGGCTCCCTCCTCTGTGTTACCAAACAAGGAAGGCAGGGTAGTTGATCTGAGTGGGAGAAATATAATGGCTGTTATAACTAACTAATATATAATATAACACTAACCCTAATAAGAGCATTGTTCTACTCCCAATTTGCAGCTGCCTGTCAGCAATAGATAAATGCAGGAAGGGCCTGGGGGGAGGGAAAGGTGGGTATTTAAACTTGGTCTTTATACAGGGGGTCATAGCTGCATAATTTGCTGGGGAGGAAGGATAAACAAAACAAGTGAGACCTCATTGTAGAAGATTGTGGCTCTAATTACCCAGGTGATTTTCCCTCTAAGTGCTGGTATTTAAGTGTGGGAGGAAAGGGCCAAATGCTTTGGGCTGCGCTATGAGCTGCTTGAGGTCTAGGGCATAGAATAACGCAAGGCAGTCATGCCAAACTCAAATAGAAAGGGGCAAGGGGCACTTACCTATACATAAGGATTCCCACTGGTTGTATAATGACAGTTTCAAAATGTACTATTTTCTGTGTTTTACTATACTTTAGTTATTTTATTAAATATTTCCCAATTACATTTTCATCTAGTTCAGCATATATGTTGGAAGTCTCGTGCATGTGTGCATGACCAACCTTCTGCATCAAAGGGCTGGCAGTGATGATTCTGACACAAGACCTATGACAAATACGTCTTTGATATCATTTTATGGAAGTTACAGACAGGCAGAATTTGGTTTGATATAAGGAAAAGCTTCCCAAAAATATGAGCTAGTCAAAAGGCTACCTCAAAGGCTCATGGGTACCAGAGGTCTTCCAGAAAAGATTGCATGATCTCTTAATAGAGATATTATAGAAGGGAATCTTGTTCACACATGGGTTGTATAAACAACTTCTGAGATTGTTTTGATTCTGAGTCCTTCCTTATTCTTGGGCATGCCACCCTCAGAGGTAACAGGACCCTGGCAATCAGTTATGAGACCATTACAATTTTTAAATGAGATGATTGGGTCTCTATTGGGATGCTATTACCATGACAGAAACTTCAAGAGCTTCTGACTGTACTAGGATTAGCATCTTCCAAAGTGACTTTATTTTTCCATAATATTGATCTTAGTCATAATGTTAACAAAGGGAAGTATTTTTCAAGTATAAAAATGCTATGAGCTCAGTGTAGGGTTTAATACTAAGCCCAAAATGTACTGTCGTTGGAAATGGCAATTAGAAGTTACAATCTTGTGGGTGTTAAAAGGTCAAGAGACAGAGCCACTAGGTGTAGGAGGGGAGTCCATGCTGGGGTTTCCATCAGGCAGCAAGGTCACATTTGGATGTGAATTTGATTAATTAGGGGAAAATTGTTGTTAGTCTGAGCCCATTCTTCCCAGAGACTGAAGCAGTACAGGAGGGAGGATATCCTTGAGGAAATGGGAAGAAATGTTGTGTTTCTGTTTTTACTGTATCTTCAAAGTAAATATCACCTTGTAAAAGCTAATTAATGTCAATCAGTTAAATATAATTGGAGTAGCACTAGATCACATAAACAATAAATGGCAGTTGATATGAAAACTCAGGTCCTCTGACTCAAAATCCAACGCCTAGTCCACAGTATTATGTCATCTCCCCTAGAATCACAGATCTAGATGCAGATGGGACCCCAAGATGCTAATGAGTCCCTCATTTTACAGATCATGGAAGCAGAATAGCATTGAGTAACAGTAAGCTCTAAGGTATAACCAAATAGCTCAGATAGAGTGGAGACAGAAGTTGTCACTGAAATTTAGATGGTTGAAGAGTTGGGAGGACAAAGGGTTTGACGGAACATCAATTCAAATATTCCAATAAAAAGCACTGCCCTTTCATGTATGAGTAACTTAATTTGTGAAAGAGGCAATTCTCCATCTGGTTCTTCTAACAATCTATATCTCTTCTCACATTGTAATGGGAAAACTCTATTTCTTCACAATTTGATTTTATCAGTTGTTCGTATAACAATGGTTATTTTTCTGCCTCTTTTCAGCAACCAAAGAAATGAAAGGTGCAATGCCTTACATCCTTCACAAGTTAACTTCATCCTTTTCCCTCACACACAAAATCTTTTTCTGCCCTTTTCAGTAAATCAACAAAGGCATGGAATGAAGCAAAGAGCAAGACTGTGAGTCATATACTGAGCTCCTTGAGAAAGGAGGGAAATATGGAGGGAATATGAAGAAATACCTCCATCTTCTTGGTAAAGAAGTGGGAGACAAATGGCAAACATCACATATACTGTCAGATATGGTCACTGTATCAACCTGTTTGGCTTAGCTATTTTTCTTTGTAAGAGAAAAAGAATTCACTTGGAGAACAGGAATATGGAGGGAGAGAGAGACAGAGACAGGGACAGAGACAGAGACAGAGAGAAGAGACACAGAGACAGAGAGACACAGTCAGAGACACAGAGAGAAACCGAGACAGACAGAGACAGAAAGACAGAGACAGAGAATGGATTGGATACTGGGAGATTATTGCTTCAAGAATCTGGACAGTGGAATAAATGAATGGAGTAAATTGTAAATCAGAAAAAGTAATTGAGTGACAGCAGCAGAGTGGCAATGGAAGGAATAAAGATTATGTCAGCTCTTTCTAAATGTGATGGATCTAGGAGCACAGTGAGTAAAGTGGGGTATGGGAAATGGTGGCAAGGGATAAGGTAGTCACCCAAATAAGTCAAATTTCTGTGAGTTAGAAATAATATGAGAACATAAGATCTAAAACAAAAGGGGATTTAAAAACAGAAACAAAAACTCTAGAGCTAGAGGTTCAGAGGGAGCACCCAAGGAAGTGGGAAGAAGGGCAGAGGACCATAGTGACTAGATTAGCGTAGGCTCCCCTTCCCCACCTTTCTAGTCTTTTTACATTTTGTGACCCCTATGTACTCTTCATTCCATTGACACTGGCCTTTTTGCTGTAGCTTGAGGAGGGTACTGACCACCCATAGGTAGGAAACTCTTCCACCTCATCTTGAACTGCTGGCTTCCATGGCTTTCTTCAAGTCCCAGATAACTATAACCTTCTATAGGAAGCCTTTCCCAACCCCCCCCCCCCCCCTTAATTCTAGTGACTTCCCTCTATTGATAATCTCCAATATATCCCGTATATAGTTTGTACATGGTTGTCTACATGTCGTCTCTCCCATTAGACTGTGAGTTCTTTAAAAATAGGGATTGTTTTTTTTTTCCTTTCTTTGTATCTCCAGAACCTAGCACAGTGCCTGGCACATAGTAGGAATAAATGTTATTAATAAATGTTTATTGACTGATCTCCAATTCTGAACAATGTTCTGTCACATATTCCCAAAAGTTCACTACATAAGGTCCATTAGACAAACCAAAGGCATTCCTTAATTCCTCCCAACTTCATGAGGCAATAGTGAAGCCTTCTGAATGGCTACCCACCACTCCATGTCACAGCTGTCTCATTATCAGACAGTCTTTTTTCTGTCTTACAATTCTTTGATGACATCCTATATACTGCTGTTTTTCTTTTAATTTTCTTTGGTTAATTAATTTAATTAATTAATTAAAATTAATTTAATTAATTAATTAATTAAAATTAATTTAAATTTCATTGGTTAAATGTTGTAATCTGTTCATACTTGCAATTTGACTTTCCAGTGCCCTTTATGTAAGGTTCATCATTAGTTATTTGGAGGCAATAGAGATGGAAGTCCTGCTACCATATAGCAATACTGGTAAGATTTTTGTACTAAACTTATGGGAAGATTGGGATCAGCAAAAGTGCTTTGCAATTTCCCCAAAGTAATCCAACCTGTTCCCCTTTTTCTTTCAACTCTAGACCTAACTCACTATCCTTCTTACTCTCTGTCCCAGATATTCATACTGTAGAAAAGGTGTATAGGGTGTCCATTCAGATCCATATTGAAAATGTGCAAGAAATATTCTTCATCCATTTAGTCTTTCTTGTGTAGATAGACAGACCAACTTCCTTTAAATGTTTAGATATATTTTTCAGGAAACTCTGTAATATCTTAGAGCTTGATGAAATCGACACAATGTCATCCACAAATAAGCACCTGAAAACCTCATTATCCGCAAGGAATCCGTCCTTGACCTGGACTCTGTGGTGGATCTCCTCCTTCTCCATCATTCTGGCAAATACTTTTGACGAGAGCACACATCTATCTTCCTGTATCTCACCCAAAGTTTATCACCAGAGGGTCTCTGGATAGGTTTACTTCTGTTGTTACATCTTCCAAGAAAACCTGAAGATCTTGATAAGAGGGTGGGAGACTTTATGTTCTAAGAGAGCCTATAATTTTGCTGTACCCAATCAAATATCTTTTTTCACAATGAACAACAAGCATAGTGTGGTCTTACAGCATTCCCTAATTTTTCAATCAATTATGAGATGATGAAAATGTGATTCATTGTTGAATATCATTTTTGAAAGTATTCCCTATACTTCTTTAAGGAAACCCTCAGTCAATGCCTAGATGACCTTAAAAGTTTGCATAGATGGGAGTTTAGACGTATTATTGTTGTTCAGTTGTTTCAGTCATGTCTGCCTCTCCCTGACCTTTGGGGTTTTCTAGGCAAAGATACTGAAGTAGTTTGCCATTTCCTGCTCCAGTTTATTTTACAGATGAGGAAACTGAAGCAAACAGGATTAAGTCACTTGCCTAGGGTCACACAACTAGTAAGTATCAGAGACCAGATTGAACTCATGAAGATAAGTCTTCCCAATTCCAAAACCCAGTGCTCTATCTACTGTGCCACCTAGTTCTTCCCAGTTGGACATAAAAATCAATGGTTATTGATGGCCCTTGTTTACTTTTTGTGTCTGTACATAAGGTCCAAGATTATTTCCACACCTCTGGTATCTTCCCCTCCTTTATATACCATGTGTATCAATAGCTCAGTGGCCTTCCAACTGTACTATCTCCAGCATGAATCTACTCTATACTCAAGCCAACACATCTGATTTTCTTGTCTTTGTAGAACTACTTCTACTCCTTCTGTAAGCATCTCTGGAACAGTGATTTTGAAGGTCCAAGTATGGTGGTTTCATTATATTTGATAAAGAAAAGAACTGGGCTTGCTAGGTAGCCAGAAGGGTTCCATGCAGCTCACCTTTTAACGAGTTGGGAAGGCCACCTTAGTCTCCGTTGCCATGTTACTCTCCTCTACTTGTCTTGCCAAGAGCAAGTCAAAGACCCTGTTTGTGAAAATGGTGAGCCAAGCAGGGGCAGGTTACACCTTCAACAGCAAGAGAAACTGGTCCTTCTGCATTACAACCCAATTGTGAAGCAATGGGTCCTCTTTGTGGAGAAGAAAAAAATGCGCTCCATTTAAACAATAGATTGAAAATTAATTTGATTTATAAATGAGGAAGACTCTTTGAGGGGAAACACTGATTCAGAAATCCTGTAATGTGCACCCAAAGGAAAGGAAGTGGCTTGGAATCACTGCCTCCTGTGATTTGAATGCCATTGTGAAGGAAAACAATGCATCGAAAGAAAATTCTTTGCTTTAGGATATAAATCATTGCATCGACATTTATTTATATTTCTGGCTATTTTTACAGCCTTCAATAAAAAAATGTTAAAAGAAAAGAACTAATTGTAAAATTTTTGTAAGTCTTTTCTACTGTTCTTCTGTCTATAGTATTTTTTTCCCCTCTTGGAATGACCTTGGGATGACTTTACTTATCTGGATACTTGCCAAGCATGTTTTAGATAAGTATTACCCTCTAATGCTCCTCTCTGCTTTATGAATAGATACTGTTCATAATCATACATCATCCATCTTCACAGGATTTTGCAAAAAAAAAGTTTGTATTCTAACCTGGTGTTGTCTTTGATAGCCATCTCTTTCCATTTGGCAAGTAAATCAAATGTTTGCTGACTAAGGCACTTTCTAGATTCATTTGATTTTGTTGCAAATAATGTGTATCAGTTGAACTTACAGATAAAATTTTTATAGTTGAAGTTGACTATTTCTCTTGTCTATTTTAGAGGCATCTGATTGTCACAGTGGATAGAATGCTGAATCTGGAGTCAGGAAGATCTGAGTTCAAATCTAACCTCTGATATTTACTAGCTATGTGACACCAGTCACTTAACCTCTGTCTGTCTCAGTTTCCTCAACTGTAAAATGGGAATAATAATAGCACCTATCTCCCAAAGTTAATGTGAGGATCAAATAAGATATTTGTAAAGCATTTAACACATAGTAGGTGCTTAATAAATGCTTGTTTCCTTCCTTCTATTTTTCAATTTTTTTCAATAGTTCATTAAAATGGCTACTGCCGCCACCACCCTGGGAGCAACTTCTTCCTCTCCCTTCCCAGTCCTGGCCCAGTAGCTAACATAAAGATGAGTAGCTCAGAGGAAGTATCATGAATCCCATGGTTCTATGGGCTTCGGGGCAATGAATTCTTCTGTGAGGTGGATGAAGACTATATCCAAGATAAGTTCAACCTCACAAGGCTCAATGAACAGGTGCCCCACTACAGGCAGGCACTAGACATGATCCTTGCCTCGGAACCCGATGAGGAGTTGGAAGACAACCCCAACCAGAGTGACCCGATCAAGTAGGCAGCTGAGATGCTGTATGGACTGATTCATGCCTGCTACATCCTCACAAACCGTGGCATCACCCAGATGTTGGGAAAATACAAGCAGGGAGACTTTGGCTATTGTCCCCGTGTATATTGTGAAAACCAGCCCATGTTACCCATTGGACTGTCAGACACACCAGGTGAGGCCATGGCGAAGCTGTACTGCCCCAAGTTCATCGATGTTTACACCCCCAAGTCATCCAGGCACCACCACACAGATGGTGCTTACTTTGGCACTGGCTTTCCTCACATGCTCTTCATGGTACATCCAGAGTACAGGCCCAAACGGCCTGCCAACCAATTTGTGCCCAGCCTATATGGCTTCAAGATCCACCCTATAGCCTATCAACTGCAGCTTCAGGCAGCCAGCAAGTTCAAGAGCCCTGTCAAGACCATCCACTGACTTGTCTCCTCCCTTCCCCCCCAAACACCTCAGGCTGTGACACCGTTCCCCCTCCCCCTAGTACACACACACCTTTCCAGAACCCCTAATGGTTTTTAGTTTAAATTAAGAAGAAGTCATTATTGTGGTGGTGTGGTGGGAGTATGAAATAAAGTGGAGGAAAAGGCAAAAAAAAAATAGTTCATTTAAATAAATCAAGGTTAGATTTTTTTAAGTAGATTCCACACATTTTTCTCATTACTGTTCTTGTTTATTCTAAATTCTAATCTTAGCTCTGACAAGTGAATGGTTTGACTGTATAGAGAGCAGACTCAACTGTACACGTATTTAGACATGTATACAGTTATTAGATTTTACATATGTATGTGTATATCTATATATCTATGTATTTATATCATATATCTATGCATACATATCATATATAATGGGGGTCTAGTTCATGTACAAACCCCATATGCTTATTTGTTTGATGCAAGCTCTCCATGTTGGGGTTGCTTAAGAATTTTCTTCCAAGGGGTGGCCAGGTAGCACAGAGAGTAAGAGCACCGGCTCCAGTGTTGAGATGACCTGGGGATTGAATCCAGGCTCAGACACTTAGCACCCACCCAGAAACACCTGGCCGTGTTACCTTGAGCAAGTTACTTAACCCCAATTGCTTAGGGGCGGCCAGGTGGCTCAGCGAGTAAAAGCACTGGCTCCAATGTCGGGATGACCTGGGGATCAAATCTGGGCTCAGATACTTAGCACCACACCCAGAAATAACTGACTGTGTAACCTTGAGCAAGTTACTTAACCCTGACTGCTTTAAAAAATTTTAAAAAAAAAAGTAATTTTCTTCCAGGGGAATCATAATGATTTATAAAGAAAATTTCTTGGAGAGATTGTGAAATATGTATACACATTCCACAACAAGCAGTTCTCTGACAGTATTCAAAACAGACATGTTAGTATCCATCACCATGAATTTTGCCTCATTCTCCCTTAGTTTCATTTGGTGACTCAACCCACACATCTAGGAAGAGACCAGGCTAACCACAAGAGTTCAGAAAGGTTGGGAGATAAGACATGGGAATTTGGGAGTTGACATTCTGCTGTATTTTGTAGTCAGCACAGCATTAATGCCCCAAGCAGCAAACTTTGGGAGTAACCTTTGGAACTGCAGCCTAACCATGATTGAACAAAGACTAATCCAATATTTATGCTACTTTTAAGCATGAATTTGGTGGAACCAGTACTATGTAGAAACAGAATTAAGGTGGGGGGAGGAGTGAAAAGGGATTATATGTACATTTAGTCTTGCTTTATCTTTCATAAACACTAATTAATATTAAGTGTATTAGTTACAAGCACCTAACAATGAGAGGAACACATTCAGTGGGAACTCAAACAAATGTCAGTAGAAGATATATCGCAAAAGGTTCAAGGTACCATAGGACCATGAGGGGAAGATATAGCATGCCTCACTTTGGGAATAAGCCAGAGCATATCCCCACTCCATTCTACATGCACACACACACACACACACACACACACACACACACACACACACACACACAC
>NW_027186296.1:103908911-103911608 GCF_028583685.1 Petaurus breviceps papuanus
CACACACACACACACACACACACACACACACACACACACACACACACCTCTTTTAAATCAAGCCCAAGGGACTAATTCATACAAGATGATCACATGTCCTTTTTCTGAATATATGAGACTGGAGAAATAGCACGGTGTTATCATCAGAGGTTGGTCTTTAAGAGTCAGGAAGACCTCCTAACACATACTTTGGCTAAATCACTTTAGCCTCTTAGTCATGCCAGACAAAGCTCTAAGACTCATCTATACCAGTAGTGAGAATTTGTGTATTGAGAAATTCCCTACACCAATAAAATCATAGGGACAAACCCCAACATCCCCTTCTCCCACTCTCAAAATAAAACTAAAAATCCAGGTATATCTATCACCAAATTAAATTCAGACTATGCAAAAGTAACAGAACTTGAAATGTATTTGAAAAGGGACACAAAACAAAACTTTTTTTTCTTGCTAAGTTTATGAAGTCATTTGACTATACTATGTTCAGTACTAAAAGCTTATGTAAAGTTTTACTCCTTATTTTGTGTTTTTATTTTGTTATTTGTATTTGTTGACAATTAAGATTTTTATAAAAACCCTTTGCATTAATATTAATTGTTCATAGGTAGGGTGAACTGATATAATAAAAATGATCATTCTACCTAAATTAGTTTATTCAGTTCCATACCAATCATTACCAAAAAATTATTTTATGGAGCTAGAAAAAAATAATAACAGAATTCATCCAGAAGAACAAAAAATCAAGATAGAATATCAAGGGAATGGGGCGGCCAGGAAGCAAAGCAAGTAAGAGCACCGGCTCCAGTGTTGAGAAGACCTGGAGATCGAATCCCGGGCTCAGACACTTAGCACCCACCCAGAAACACCTGGCCGTGTAACCTTGAGCAAGTTACTTAACCCCAATTGCTTAGGGGAGGCCAGGTGGCTCAGCGAGTAAGAGTACCAGCTCCAGTGTTGGGACGACCTGGAGATCGAATCCCGGGCTCAGACGCTCAGCACCACACCCAGAAATAACTGGCCGTGTAACCTTGAGAAAGTTACTTAACCCCAATTGTAAAAAAAAAAAAAAAAAAAGGAATATCAAGGGAATTAATAAAAAAAAATGTAAAGGAAGGTGGCATAACTATACCAGATCTCAAACTGTATTACAAAGTGGTAAGTATCAAAACAATCTGGCATTTGCTAATACATAGAGTGGTAGATCAGAGAAGTAGATTAGGTATACAACATACTATAGTAAATGACCAGAGTAATCAGTGTTGGACAAACCTAAAGATTATGGAATATTATTTTGCTATAAGAAATGATGAGTAGGCCCTGGGGGTAGGGAGCCTGCTAGGTGGTGCAGTGAATAGAGCACTGGCCCTGAGTGAGGAGGACCTGAGTTCAAATCCGGCCTCAAACACTTAACACTTACTAGCCATGTGGCCTTGGGCAAGTCACTTAACCCCAATTGCCCTGCCTTCCCCCCTGCAAAAAGCAAAAAGGAAGGAAGGAAGGAAGGAAGGAAGGAAGGAAGGAAGGAAGGAAGGAAGGAAGGAAGGAAGGAAGGAAGGAAGGAAGGAAAAGAAAAGAAAAAAAATGATGAGCAGGATGCTTTCAAAAAACCAGGACTTACATGAACTGATGCAAAATGAAGTGAGAAGAACCAGGAGAACATTGTATACAAAAACAGCAATATTGTATGATAATCAACTGCGAATGACTTGGCTATTCTCAACAATATAATGATCTAAGACAATTCCAAAGTACTCATGATGAAAAATGCTATCCATCTCCAAAAAAAGAACTGATGGAGTCTGAATACAAATTGGAGTATACATTTTTTACTTTCTTAATTTTTTGGGGGGAGAGGGAAAGGGGGAGTTGGTTTGTGTTTTCTTTCACAACATGACTAATAGGGAAACATGTTTTGCATGACTGGACATGTATAACCTATATAAAATTGTTTATCTTCTCAATGAGAGGGACATGGTAGGAGGGAGGAAGAGAATTTGGAACTCATTCTTTTAATATTAATATTAAATTTTTTACATGTAATTGGGAAAATTTTTTTAAACCCCTTTGTATTATTTAGTCAATTTTGACCACATAACAAGAAATATCCTGGCTAATTTAAGACAAATGAAGCTTAATAAAACAAAATAGAAATCTTAACCCAACAACTGTAACATATATGACTTATTGTGAAAACAAGAAAAAAAACTCAGGTGCAGTAGATAGCAGAATTTTCTAACATTGCAAGTATAGATGCTAATCATTCTGACAAAACCTGGTAAGTGCTTTAAAAAAAAACATTCTTTTCACCTTTGAAGAAAGAGGACAGGCATCACTTCAACATTCTCCACAACCAACCACCTACTTAGCCAACTTGTCACTTTTCTAACTAGGTGTCTGTTGCCAAGTCTTCCAGAAGAAAAGACTTCCATGTTACAAGGCATGTCACAATAAAAAGCCAACCTTGTAGCAGACCATGAATCAATGCTCATAAGTGTGGAAGGTGATGGCAAAGCAAGAGGACTTTTGCCCTGGATTTCAAGTATTTCAACTATGGAGTTTAAAATTGTCCAACCTACAGAGAAAGAAGAAGAAGAAGAAGAAGAAGAAGAAGAAGAAGAAGAAGAAGAAGAAGAAGAAGAAGAAGAAGAAGAAGAAGAAGAAGAAGAAGAAGAAGAAGAAGAAGAAGAAGAAGAAGAA
>NW_027186296.1:103912008-103936281 GCF_028583685.1 Petaurus breviceps papuanus
AGGAAAGGAAAGGAAAGGAAAGGAAAGGAAAGGAAAGGAAAGGAAAGGAAAGGAAAGGAAAGGAAAGGAAAGGAAAGGAAAGAAGGAAAGGAAAAATTGAGGCAGAGCTCTGAGCCAATGGCACTTCATTAAAGGGTCCATGGTCCCCTCTACTGAAGTGAACCTCAGATCTTCCTCATTATCTGAGATGCCCCCTTCTTCCAGGGCCTCATTTTTATAAGGTTTGATACCTGAACACTCTAAAGAGGTTACACAAACTACAGAATCCCATTGGTTGATAGACTTTGCTTTGAGGGCCAAAAATAATACATAAGCCAAAAAAAACGGTATATCAGCAGGGGGGTCTCGGGTTGGGTAAAGCATGGGGCATCTCCACTGACTAAGTAGTCATAAGATGGTCATAAGGAAGTCACCTGCTCATGTTGGACAAGAGAGAGTGGTCCAGAGGCATAAAAATAAGTTGGAGGATTTTCCAAGTAATTCAGTCATCTCTGCCAAGCTGGGCTTGGTCACCATAATAAAAGAAAAACAAGGGTGGAGGGCCTTCAGTTAGTTTCCTATGTATGATTAAGCTAGTGAACTTAAAATCTACAGTTCACTACTCTGGGGCCTAATATACAGAACTTATAATCATTACTCCTATGGAATCATATCAAACTGATTTATACTGATTGGAATGAAGTGGGTGTCCCAGTGAATCATTTCTTACATGACTCAATTTCTAGTTTTGTTGCAAAGTACTTATTTCTGTCACGTTAAGGGGAGATTTCTAGATGAAAGCATCCTGATGGGCTGTCAGTAAGTCATTACCAGTCATGATGAAACAACAGTAAAGCTCCAAAAGTGGTTATGAGTCAGGGTTTTGTTTTGTCATTTTACTCCTTTGCTTTGCTTTTGTTAAGCTATGGGGGGAGAGCAGTGTGATCAAAATGTGAAATTTTATCCATGTCAGAAACTCCCTTTATCTTAATATGAAATCTGAAAAGATTTAAATCTAAATCTTAAATGTAAATTTTAAAAAAATGTTTAGTGCACTCAGAGGTTAAGTGACTTGCCCATGATCACAGTCAGCAATCGTGAGAGGCAGGACTGCAACTCAGGTCTTCTTGCCTCCAAGAACAACCTCCACTATCCAAGAGTCCAGAGAGGGGCTTCTTAACATTTTAGAAAAAGACCCCCAGTATAGAAAAGTCTGTCATTGGGAGATAGAATAGAAATCTCTAGCCTCCTCTACCCTACCCATCCTTCTCCAAGGGAAACTTTAATTCCTTACAGGAAGGTTAGCAAGAGATTGGAGCCAAAGGTCACTCTGCTCTCCTCAGAGAGGGGGTACCAAATTAGAATTATATCAATCTGCTCCCTTAAATATTTTTAATCTAGAATACATTCTATGTTTCAAGCTAACTTCTGATTGTTTTCTCCTTTTGAGGGTGAAGTAGAAACTCGAACTTCTACATCCAAGGCTTGACCCCTTTTTCATCTAATGCCAGTTCAATACTTGTAGTGAACACATATAGCAAATAGAAAAGAAACCTATTTATCCAAATTACAGCAAAACAAAAATCATAGAAGGTATACATAGAAGAATATATACCAGACAATGCAGAGGGAAGGAGCTCTCCCATTGGGAGCAAGATAACTGGGTTCAGCCAAGAGAGTCCTTGATCTCATCTAAGAGAAAACTTCCTGCAGTCTCTAAAAGTAGCAAGCTGGGGATAGGGACATGATGGGGAATGCCAGTTCCTCCCATGTCTTCCCAAAGTCTTTTCCTTCAGCAACCTGAAGTGGGGTTGGCCTCTTCCATTTTCCCTCTCCCAGCTGGAAGCCAGAAGTACCTTGAAGCTTGAAGAGGCCTCAGGAGGACTGAAGAATACTGGGACTCTCCTGCTCTCACTATCTCTGTCCCACCCTTGATGCAAGGTAAGGTATTTACCTCTACCAATAAGAAGAGAGTTCTACGTCAATGGACTTTGGGACAGAGGTTACAACTTCCTTGTGTCGTGGACCCCTTTAGCAGTTTGGTGAAAACTATGGTCTGTTTCTCAGAAGGATGTTTTTAAATGCATGTAATAAAATATATAGGGTTACAAAGAAAACAAATTATATTGAAACACAGTTATCATTTTTTTAAAAAACACAAGTTCACAGATCCCAGTTTAAGAATCAGGGCTAAAAAGCTGCTCTACACCCTGATTCAGCATCTTTTCTTGTTCCATGAAGATAAAGGAGAGACAGTATAGCCTGTATCTATATGCATGACATACCTATTAGATTATAAGCTTCTCAAGGGTAGGAATGTTCTTTTGCCTCTTTTTGTATCCCCAGAGTTTAGCACGGTACTTGGTTCATAGTAAATGTTTAATAAATATTGATTGATTGATTGATTGTTAATTTTTGTTTTCAATTCATTCAAAAGGAAGGAGGCAAAAAATCTAATCAAACCATTGTTTGATCTATTGACCTTAAAAAAAACCTGAAGAGATCAGCTAATCCTATCAAAATTACATGATGAAATGCATCTCAACAAAGCCATAGATTATATATTTTTAAAATGTTGACCAAGATTTTGGAAAATTTTTCATTGTGTAAAGCAAGCCTGTCTGGAGAGAAGAAAAAGGAGGCAAGTCTGTCAAGATTTGAGATCTCACTGCTGTAAGGGGCTCTCATTGTGTAGAAAAATCCTTTTGTAGGTGAAATTCACACCCTTTCAATAACTTATAATTTTAGAGAGCTTCCTTGTAGCATAAAGAGATTAAGCTATGGACCATAGTCACATACTTAGGCCTCCAGTTTGCAAACTCCAAGATGAGCCCTCTTTCCAATTTTCTACTCTGCTTTTTGTCTGTATGTTATATCAGGTGATAGAACAGGAAAAAAATCAACTAAATTTTCTAGCTCAGAACCCAAAAGGTACTCATACAATAGATAGGAATAAACTGGATAAAAAGAAAGCCCACTGTTAAATATGATGTGCACTTATATATTTTAGGACTACTGTTTTTAGGCAAATGTAAGTAAGAAAAATCCTGGAAATTTTCTCAAGACTAATTAACCATAATAGATTAAATCTGATCAATTGGAATATATAGAATCACATAATGTGGATCACTATAGAGATGATAAACCCCTGCCCAAATAAAAACATTTTCTTTTTTCCAGAATGAATCAAACATTGTTATTCTTTGTTTATCCTCTGCTCTGATCTGATGATTTCCTGTCTTTTGTTTTAGTTTAGTGTGGAATTCCCATGTTTCATAAGCTAATATTTAGAAAAGAAATATCATGTGAGGTTCTCTAAAGCAAAGAACACAATTTTACAAATCCCAAAATAAATAAAAGATGCAAGCAACAATCACAATCATAGTTATTGTGGTTAGAGAGTCAGACCCTCAGTTCTTCTTTGGGTCAGAGAGCAGATTTTTGAAGGAAACCTTCCTTTAAAAGATTTCCAGAGGTTGAGAATACATGCACTTAAGAAATACAATTCAATCCAACAAGCATTAATTAAACCCCTGCTGTGTACCAGGCACTGTGCTAGGTGGTGGGGATACAAAATCAAAATCAGCCAGGTGCTGTTTTTGTTATTACCAAGAATAGCACCATTATTAAGAAGGCCTTGCATTTGTGAAGTTTTAAAAACACTTTCACAAGTCTGATCTCATCTGATCTTCTCAATAACCCTATGAAATAAATAGGAAATGAAAGCCCAAGGAGCTTAAGTGGACTTGGATGAGTTTAAACTTATCATGCAGCCTCTGGTAGGGGTGAGGCAGCACCCTGGTCCAGGAATCCTCTTGGGTTTATAACTGCTTCCCTCTACCCCTTTTATTAGAGATAGAGTCAGGATAAAGCTTCCAAACCAGCTATAAAAATTTAGGCACCTGAATATGTAACTAGAGGAATGCAAGTGGTGTGTGTGTGTGTGTGTGTGTGTGTGTGTGTGTAATACACAAGGGTATGGTTCTACTCATCCAAACAGATCATATCATTTAAAAAAGGCTATATTTCACAGATTTATGTCTTAATGGGAAGAGAGTTTGGGGTGAGCTAATGCTAATTTAGTTATCTAAATATATTGGAAGAGCTGCCTTTTCTTTATGAATAATTTGAATCTTTTTTGTAAAACAGACAATTAAACAAACCAATGTGATATTAGCTGAAGCATTTTTAGAAGAGTCTTGGTTAAACTGCTCTACTATGCTTTCAACTCTAACCAAGGCACCCTACTTGTGCATGGATCAATGACCTGGCCATTGGAAGTCTCTTCCCAGAGTCTGTGAATCATGCTCTGCCAATTGCCAACCCATGCAGAAGAGGCTGGGGGCCTACACCTAGAAAGGCTTGATGATGTATAGTGGAAGGACCTCACTCTTTGATTTGGAGCATTCACACACATTCTGTAATTGTCACTTGATAAAGAGATACCTGCCAACATGATTCTGAGCCAAAACAAGAGTACAAAATGGGAGTAGGGAAAGATACTCAAAAGGGAAGCCTTTTCTTCCTGCTGGTTGTGTTCAAGTGAGGAGGTAAGGACTGCCATAAGCCTTCGGTCACTTCATCAATGCCTTAACCATATGACCCACAAATGCATGACCCTGATGTGCTGTCTGTCTTGTTATCTATTACTCCTGATTTTAGATGAAGATGTATTGGATATTTCTACAAACCTGTAAACTTCAAAAGATCAGAGTATTAGACTCCAGAAGTCTAGGAACCGAAGTTCATGCTGAGATTTGCCAGAAGTCAGATGACTGAGTAACCCGATTGATCCAGCACACATCAAATGTAGCTAAGAGTGAGCTACAGAGATTCATCCATAGGCTATGCCAAATTTGGAAGTGAAGTTGGTGGGACAAATTCCACATAGAAAGTGCTTAAGTCTGAGTCCAAGGGTCCAAGGTAATATAAGAGAGAATGTGTCCCAACTGTTGGGGGAGGATGCTTTGTAATACCTCTTCTTGCTTATATCTTTGCAGTAAATACCATGCTCTGAAAGATATTTAAGTCTGGCTGACTAAATTGACTCTCAACTAATAATATTGTGAAAAACAAACAAGAATGGGGCTCCAGTCAATAACATCAGAAAAATACTTCCTTGATCCCTCAAAGGTACCCCAGAGCCTTTAGGAGGAATTTTGTTCTAGTCAATTAAATCCAGAGTGATAAGTGATTCCTTTACATTACTAATTTGAAAATCACAGAAATTCAGAATTGGAAAGGACCTCAGACTCCATCAAATGTGATCCATAGAGGGAAATATTCATGTGAAATATATATGTATATATACATAAATATATGCATATTCAGTCAATCAGTCAAGCATCTACTAAGTACTTACCATTTGCCAGGCACTGTGCTAAGTTCCACAAACCTCATTCCTGACCTTTAGGAGCTCACATTATAATGGGGGACACAACATGCAGATAACTATGTATGCACAATATATAGACAGTGTAAAATAAGAAGTAATTGCAGAGAGAAGTTATCAGCAATTGGCAGGTTGGGTGGTGGAAGAAGGAACCAGAAAAGGTTTCTTGAAGGTGAGATGTGAGCTGTCTTTTTTTTTGCCTTTTTGGAGGGCAATTGGGGTTAAGTAACTTGCCCAAGGTTACATGGCTAATTTTTTTTTGTGTTAAGTGTCTGAGGCTGGAACCGAATCTCCTGACTCAGGGGCCGGCGCTTTACTCACTGAGCCACCTAACCACCCCTGTGAACTGTCTTAAAGGAATCTAGGTAAGACAAGGTATGGTGATGGGGAGGGGGAATATTCCAGGCATGAAGAACAGGTAATAAAAGGAACAAAACTAGGAGACGGTGTCATGGTTGAGTAAGGAAAAAAAGAAGTCCAGGATAGCTGGATGATAGTAAGTGGAGGAGTAAAGTATAAAAATACTTCAAAGGTAGAAAGGGGCTATGTTATAAAAGGCTTGAAAAGCCAAACAGAATTTTGTTTTGTTTTGTTTTGCTTTATCCTGGAGGTAATAGGGAAGTACTGGAGTTTCTTGAGTTGGAGGTGACATGGTCAGAACCGGACTTTAGTATGAATGGAAGATGGATTGGAATGGGAAGAGACCTGAGTCAGGGACACCACCCAAAAGGCTACTCCAATAGTTCATATGTAAGGTGATTCATGGTGGTGGTTAAAAGAGTAAGAGCTTTTGCAAAGATTGACTTGGAAACAAACTGAATATGTAGGATGAGGGTAACAGCTCCATGCTCGAAGGGGTAGAGTAGAGCAAAATGAAAAGTTTGTACTTTTGATGTTCTCCTCAAACATCACTCTGAGTCACTCTACATTTAAGAAATGAATGAGTGAATGACTAAGTGAATAAATAAATAAATGAACAGATAAATAGACAGACAGATAGATAGATAGATAGATAGATAGATAGATAGATAGATAGATAGATAGATAGATAGATAGATACTGAGGATTATGAGCAACTAGGAGGAAAGCAGTGCTTTGAATAGTAATAGGAAAGCTGGAAAGAGAGAAGGGTTTGATGGGGAAGATGACTTCTACTTAGACATGTTGAGTTTAAAATCACAATGGGACATCTAGTTTGAGAGGTTCACTAGACATTTGGTAACATGAGACTGGAGGTCAACAGATATGTTAAGATGGTTAAATGAGTCTAACAACCATCTACAGAGAGATGAAATTGGAGAATGAGGAGTGGTCAGATTAACAGGAGGAGAACCAGGAGAGATTAGTATCTTGAAAACCCAGAGGAGAGAGTATCTAAGGTGAAGAGCTATTGGCAGTGTCAAAAGTTGAAAGGATTTTAAAAAGAAGACAGAGATCAGTGAGGATGAGGACTAAGAAAATGTCATTAGATTTGACAATTAAGATATCCTTGTTAATATTGAGGAGAGCAGTTTTAGTTAAATGATGGGTCAGAAGCCAGACTACAATGGTGACAGAAAGTGAAAAGAGGCACTAATTATGTTAGTTTAGCCATGAAAGAGAAGAGATAATAGGATGATAACTAGTGGTGATGGATGAATCAAGTGAGTGTTCCATAAGGAGGAGAGGCATAGGCATGCTTGTAGGAAGCAAGGAAGCAGCCAGTAGAGAAGGAGAAATTAAAGGTCAGTGAGAGAGTGAGGATGGAAAAAGTGGCAACCTTCTGGAGAAGATAGAATGAAAAGATATCACTTTTGCATGTAGAGGTGTTTGTCTTAGCAAGGAGTACCTCCTGTTCACTGTGAGACAGAGATGAAAGAGGAGATTAGATAATGGGGGGACTTATCTGAGTGATCCAAGATGAGGAGGAGAGATAAGGGAGCTCTCAGTCTATGGTCCCATTTTTTTTTTTCATGTAAAGTATGAGGCAAAGTTTTCAGCTGAAAGACTGGAGTGAGGGGGTGCCATGTGAGACATGTAGAATTACAAAAAGGTTTGTAATTGTTGCTATAGTGCCTGGGATAGCAAAGCCATTAAGGAAGTGTAAAAAGACTTCCTTGTCACAATGGGAGCACTGGGGAAGATTATGTAACATAAATTTGTAGTGGACCCAGACAGCATGGTTTCATTATTTTCTCTAACTAATCAGAAAGAAATGGATAGAAGCAAAGTCACTAGGTGGTAAGAATAATACGAAGTTGGGGCTTAGCAAGGAATAAGATAAGGGGGACAAAGAACTTGAATGTTGAAGACAGTGTAAAGTTAAACTGGTTCATCAATGGGTCAAGATAGAAAAGGAAGGAGATTGTAGTCAGTTTATGGGTGATAGCCTAAGTGGGGGAACTGAAGGGTACAGGGGTTGGAGGTCATGGTTAGGATGAAAAATACAACTAGAGGGGTGGAGGGCAGAGGGAAAGATGGAATGATAAAAGATTATGATCAGATAAAGAATTTTGGAGTTCACTAACCTGAGAGTGGATGATCTATGGGTGATGGCAAGACCAACAGTATGATCATCTCTGTAATTGAGATGGATTGGGGGAGTAGGTCATGAGAATTTAGAACACTGAAGACTGGGAAGTTAGCATATTTGAAGGACTATCAATATGAATGTTGCAGTTCCCTACTCTGAGGGCATGTGTTGGGGTGGAGAGAACAACTATGGATCTGATGTTCAACTCAGTCAAGAAGAAAGGAGAATATTTGGTAATCAATAGATAATGTCTGCCAGAATTTTGTGATAAATTTTAATTGAATTAGTCTATTGATGCTAAGGAAATTTTAAACAAATTACATCTGTGCTAGTATACATATATATGTATATATGTTATTTAATTTAATTTATTTTAATTGATACAGTACAACATAGCCTAAAAATATTGTTTCTAGACTAAGGAAAGCATATGTGAGAATGCACATGTATAGCCTAAGATTTGTAATGAAGGCCATGAGATACTCTTATAGACTTCTCCCATTAGTCCATTAATAGGATGGATTTATCAAATTATTACATTGTCACCTTGGATGGCAGGGAGTACTTGGCCCCGAGGGAATAAGCTATAGGACTAGGGGGAGCTGAATTAGGAGGAATGGAGGAAGAGGAAGTCACAGAATGGACACAGTAACTAAGGACAAGAGGCTAAAATAAGGCACCCCTGTGAGGTTTCTGTGCAAAAAAGCACCAGGCCTGAACTCTACTGGACCCCATAAACTAGCAATTTGTTCATTGAAGTCTGTAAGGTGTTGGATAGTTAATTAGATTAATAGATGAAATGTAGTATGGCCTCATCCATTCATGTTGGCTAAAAGGGGCATTTGAATTAGAATTAGTGTCTTTAGGGAATAGGAGCTGTGACACATGCTCCTGGGATGCCCCCCCCCAAATAGTCAGCTGAATCAAATGGTAGTTGATCATACCAACACTTAAATGATTTAAGAAGCCAGATAATGATTCTTCTTAAGTTGGTTCGTCTTGGACCTGACAGCCCGGTACTTACTCAGTGATGAAAAAGTAGACGTAAGGGTAATAAATACAAGGATGAGTCAGGTTTGGGCTGGGAGGTGTAATGCAGCTAAGAACCTTCAGTGCTTTGTCCCATATCTCCTTATTTATCATTTGAGAGTATAGAGGTTCATAGAGTATCTGTTAGTCTGGAACTGTAGATCATGCTGCTCAATATTTCCCCACATTAGTATTGAAGAAATAAATGGTGATTGAAGCTGGAGATCAGATCTAGCTGAACTTAGATCCTACCTGCTATTGCTAGAAAAAGATTCTTAGCAACAGATACTAAATGTCATATTTTCCCCAAACTAATTAAATATATTGGGCACTCTCAATTCATACACTGCCAGTACAGTGAAAGGAAAAAGTGAAAATCACTTTAATCTAGAATTCTTATCCTTTTAACACATGGAAGGCAAAGAAACCCATTAAAACCTAGCAACTAACATTTATACATGACAACCAACTTTCTTTTAAAATAGTAGAGCCTAGTAATCAACAAGTATTCATTGGATATCCACAGAAAGCCCATTTGATTACTAGGCGATGATGCCAGCAGCTACTTAAAAGCTTGGTTCTTTAATACACAAACCAGGAGGTGAATTAAGATAAGCCCTCTGTAGGTATAGACCAGGAGAAAGAATTATTCCCCAAACCATTAAACAAAAGAGCAATTCCAGGGTCGCAACCTCATTTAACATCGTGGTCTAAGGAAACCATGCACATTAGTGAGGAACCTAAAACTAGTCCGAAGGGAACCCTATTCATGAATTTTGACTGTGTGGTGCAGCAGAAAGAATGCTGAACTCTTTTTGTAGTGGCAAAGAATTGGAAATTGAGAGGATGCCCATCAGTTGGGGAATGACTGAACAAGTTGTGGTATATGAATGTAATGGAATAATATTGTTCCACAAGAAATGACAAGCAGGCAGATTTCAGAAGTATTTAGAAAGACTTACATGAACTGATGCTGAGTGAAGTAAGCAGAACCAGGAGAATATTGTATATAATAACAGCAACATTGTGCCATGATCAACTATGATAGACTTAGTTCTTCTCAGCAATACAATGATCCAATATAATTCTAAAAGACTCATGATGGAAAATGTTATTGACATCCAGAGAAAGAACTGATGGAGTCTGAATGCAGATGAAGCATACTACTTTCACTATCTTTATTTTTTCATGGCTTTTTTGCCCCTTTGTTCTGTTTTTTCTTTCACAACATGACTAAAATGGAAACATGTTTTACTAGTATGGAAATATGTACATATATAGCCAATATCAAATTACTTAGGAAGGAGAAAGGGAGAAAAAAAAGGAACTCAAAATCTTATGAAAAGAATGTTAAAAAGGTCTTTACACGTAAGTGAAAAAACAAAATACTATTTTATGTGCTTTGGGGGGAGGGCAGAGCAATTGGGGTTAAGTGACTTGCCCAAGGTCACATGGCTAGTAAGTGTGTCAAATGTCTGAGGTCACATTTGAACTCAGGTCCTCCTGACTCTAGGGCCAGTGCTCTATTCACTGCACCACCTAGCCACCCCAAAAATACTATTTAAAAAATAAAAAAGAAAGAATACTCAATCTGGAGTTAGGGATACCAGGATTCAAATTTTAACTCTCATATTTATTAAATGCTTTATAAGCATGAGCAAGTCACTTAACCTCTGTGAACCTCAGCCCCCTCATTTTTAAAATGGGGATAATAATTCTTATAATACCTAATTCTTAGAGTTGCTTTAAGGCTCAAATAAAATAAGATATATAGAGCATTTCACAAACCTTAGGACAGAGGGGTCAGCATACAACACTGCTGCCTGTCCTGGAACCAGATTGAAATATAATGGGCAAATTAAAGAAAAATGAATAAAAATACAATAAAGCATAGATAATATTATATTATAAAACTAATTCAATATGCACTTATGGCAGGAGGGGGAGTTATATATGGGTTAGTGACCTTTGTTTCTGTCTGAGTTTGACAGAACCATATAAATATGCAGAGAATAATTGGACAGGGCAGAGCCAAGATGGTGGAGTAGAAGCAGAAACATGGCATGAGCTCCCACTCCAATCACTTCCAATACATGTAAAAAAATTACTCTAAACAAACTTTAGAGCTACAGAACCCACAAAGTGGCAGAGAGAAACAAATCTCCCACTGAAGGCAGTCTGACAGACCAACAGGAAGGGTCTATCTCAGCAAGCTGGGAGCTGAGCACAGTCCCTTGTGAGCCCTGGTTCCGGCCCCAGGGCAGCCCCAACCAGCAGCAGCCAGAGCACACTTCAGGAAAGTGAACCACCAGCAACTGTGTCAGTTTCCAGACTTCCCACCCCACAAATGCCAAAAACAAAGTAAAAGGTCAGTGTGGAACTCCGTTGGAACAGGGTCATGGAAGAGTGTGGTCTGGCCCCTCCCCCAAGAAGTGAGGAGGCTCAGTGGCTGTGTCCCATGGCTGCCTATGAAGCTCCTGGCCTGCAGATTGTAGGTGGACCAAGCAACTATTCAGAGGGTAATCACTCTTGCTTTCACCTGCTCGGATCTGTACCACAGTTCTGGGTGGTGGTCCTGGGGGTATGGCCAATAAGCCAGAGCTTGTGGGGGCTGCAGAGAAAGCATCCTCCTAATAGCTCCGGAAGCTGCAAAAACCCAAGCAATTTGGGACAAAGCTCTCTCATTCTGGAAGCAGAGTTCTACTGTGGCAACAAGCTCAAAAGTCAAGCAACTGGCTGGCAATGTGAGCAAGCAGAGGAAGCACAAATAGACCACAGAAACCTTTTTGGGGGACAAAAAGGATCAAGATATGGAGTGGGAGGAAAATGGCAAAGTTAGAACTCCTGCATCAAAAGCTTCCAAGAAAAATATGAACTGTTTACACACCATGGAGGAGCTCAAGAAGGATTTTGAAAATCAAGTAAGAAAAGTGGAGGGAAAATTGGGAAGAGAAATGAGAATGATACAAGAAAATCATGAAAAGCAAGTCAACAGCCTGCTAAAGGAGACAAAAAAAATATACTGAAGAAAATAACACCCTAAAAAATAGACTAACCCAAATGGCAAAAGAGGTCCAAAAACCCAGTGAGGAGAAGAATGCCTTAAGAAGTCAAGTTTTCCAGGTGGAAAAGGAATTTCAAAAACTCACTGAAGAGAATAACTCCTTCAAAATTAGAGTGGAGCAATTAAAATATAATGACTTTATGAGAAATCAAGATACTATAAAACAGATCCAAACAAATTAAAAAATAGAAGGCAATATGAAATATCTCATTGGAAAAAAACATTGACCTGGAAAATGGATCCAGGAGAGATAACTTAAAAATTATTGGACTACCTGAAAGCCATGATCAAAAAAAGATCCTAGACAACATCTTTCAAGAAATTATCAAGCAAAATTGCCTTGATATTCTAGAACCAGAGGGCAAAATAGAAATTGAAAGAATTCACCGATTGCCTCTTGAAAAAAGATCCCAAAATGAAAACTCCCAGGAATATTATAGCCAAATTCCAGAGTTCCCAGGTCAAGGAGAAAATATTGCAAGCAGTCAGGAAGAAACAATTTGAGTATTGTGTAAACACAATCAGGATAACACAAGACCTAGTAGCTTCTACATTAAGGGATCAAAAGGCTTGGAATATGATATTCTAGAGGTCAAAGGAGCTAGGATTAAAACCAAGAATCACCTACCCAGCAAAACTGAGTATAATGTTTCAGGGAAAAATATGATCATTCAATGAAATAGAGGATTTTCAAGCATTCTTGATGAAAAAACCAGAGCTGAATGAAAAATTTGACTTTCAAATACAAGAAGCAATAGAAGCATGAGAAGGCAAACAGAAAAAAGAAATCATAAGGAACTTATTAAAGTTGAACTATTTACATTCCTACATGGAAAAATGATCATTGTAACTCATGAGACTTTTCTCAGTATGAGGATACTTGAAGAGAATATATATGTGTATGTATATATATATGTATGTATTCATACATACATATATATAGGAAGGTACATGTATGTATAAATATATATGTGAGTGTGTGCATATGTATGTACATGTATACATAGAGGGCACAGGATGAGTTGAATATGAAGGGATGATATCTAAAAAATAAAATTAAGAGGTGAGAGGGGAATTCATTGGGAGAAGGAGAAAGGGAGAGATAGATTAGGATAAAATATCTCATATAAAATAGGCAAGAGAAAACTATTACAATGGAGAAGAGCAGGAAGGTGAAAGGGAATGGGACAACCTGATACTCATTGAATTTGGCTTAAGGAGGGAATAATATACATACTCAACTGGGTATCTCACCCTACAGGAAAATAGGGGGTAGGGAATGAGAGGGGATGATAGAAGGGAGGGGTTAGTTAGAAGCAAACATTTTTTAAAAGGGATAGGGTCAAAGAAGAAAATAGAATAAGTGCAGGGCAGGATAGGATGGAGGGAAATGTAGTTAGTCTTTCACAGTATAACTACTATGGAAATTATTTGAGTAGCTACACATATACAACATATATTGAATTGCTTATCTTCCAAATGGGGGTGGGTGAGGAGGGAAGGGAAAAAATCTGGAACTCAAAGTTTTAAAAACAAATGCTTAAAAAATTGTTTCTTACCTGCAACTGGGAAATAAGATATACAGGCACTGGAGTATAGAATCCATCTTGCCCTACTAGAAAGTTAGGGGGGTGATGGGGGAGAATATAAGAGAGAATGGATAGGGGGAAGGGGTATTTGGTAGGATTGCTATTTGGGAGTAAACAGTAGGGGAAAGATGGAGAGAAAAATTGTAACTCAAAATCTTGTGGAAATGAATGTTGAAAAATAAAATAAATTGTTTAAAAAAGTTAAAAAATATATATGTAGAGATTGTATCCAAGGACAGACTTCATTTCTCACAATGCAGGTGACAAAAAAACCCTCATTCATTGGGTAAAATCCTCTGGACTACACTTCATGATAGGCTGTGTGTCAGGCCAACATGTGGCAATTCCACCTTGCATATACTCTGTTTGAATCAAGAGACACTTGAACATGAAAGGTTTCAAAAAGTAAGTGTTAAATAATTAAAAACAACAACTGTGGGAGAGAGGACCATAGTGGGAGGAGATATGAAATAAAGCATGGTTATGGTAGCCTGAAACATCAATATCTCTTCCAGATTCTTATGATTACTGTCTTCCTCTGCTACCAAGAGAAATCAACTCTGTTTTCTAGCTGCTATACCAAAGTTCAGTCAAGGGATTAATCTGGACAACTTCAGACCTTAATCTACAATGGGGTGCTGAGAATGAGTGAATCACACACCCTCTCCCATGATGTTGAAGAAACAGACATTAACTGGAGCGTTTAGTTAGCTCTTCTCTGGAGGCTTAGGAAGAGGTCGTCATTTGATATGGGTACAGAGAATTTACTCAGAGAGAATGCAGGTAGATTCAGTTCTCTGCTGTTTACTTTGCTCTGTTCTGGTTCATTAGATGCCTTTTGCACTGAATTCATGTATCATCTGGCAAGGTCTGACATAAAGATGCATTAGTCAGGGCTTGAAATAGACTTATTCAAAGTGTACTCTGGACCTGGGCGTCACCAAAAGGGATTCTCTAATTATCAGCTATTATTATCATCCCCCTTCACTACAGTATCTGAAAGTGTAGGAGCCAGTGGCCATGCAGAGAGGCATCCATGGGGGAAGCAGATCTATCTGAGAGCCAGAGTGAAGCAAAAATCTAGGAAAACATAAGAAATTTTTCCTCTCTGCCCTCATGGAATGCAAATTCCCTCACATAGCAAGGGGGCTAGACTCCACATATGTATGTATATATGTAATTTGGTGTTCAGTTGTTTCAGTCATGAGTGATCCTTTGTGACCCCATTTGGGGTCTTCCTGGCAAAGACACTGGTTTGCCATTGCCTTCTCTACTTCATTTTACAGATGAGGAAACTGAGGCAAACGGGGTTAAGTGACTTGCCCAGGGTCACACAACTACTAAGTGTCTGAGACCAGATTTGATCTTTGGAAGATGAGTCTTCCTGACTCCAGACCTGGCACTCTGTGAACTATGGCCCCCCACCTAGCTGCCCCATATCTGTTAATCGCTAGCATTTATACACTGCTTTTGAATGTTTGCAAAGCTCTTTGCATACCTTACCTCATTTGATCCTCACAACTACAATGCAAGGTAAATGCTATTATTATACCCATGTTGTAGATGAGGAAACTGAATTTAAATGAGATTAAGTAACTTGCCCAGGGTCACACACTACTTAGTGCAGGTAAATCACCTATGTTGCCCTTCCCTGGCCCCCCCTCCAAAAAATATGTTATTCTTTAGAAAGGGTCATTACTTCCTTTTTCTCATCTACTAATTCTTTTTTTTTTTACAGCAAGCTGTTTTACTCAGTAACAGGGAAGTAAATAATTACGTGCTTCAACCAGAAATTTTGGGCTGTCAGTCCAAGACCTTTGGGACCAAAGCTGCACATTGACCTTTGCTACAGAGACTGTTATAATCTCTGCATTGTGTGAGATGCTTATTAGGAGGGAGGAGGACACTTCACAGAAGACCCAGAATAGACAGGACAGTGATTTATCCGGTCTTTGGTCTGCAGAATGTCAAAGGAAGGTATGACTGACCATTCAAGCAATCAAAGAGGGTAAAAATGACCAGTTTCCTCCTCTGTAACATAAAGAGTTTGAACTAAATGATTTCTAAAGTTCCTTCAAGCTCTTACAAATTTTTATAATTTATTCATTTTGTTCTAATCCATAGAACAATTAATACTGGAAAATTTCAAGAAAATGCTAATGTCTTAATCTGATAACTTGTAGACAATGCCACTAATAAGCAGAATTAATTCCCTTTTCCATTTTTGCCTCCCCAGTCACACCGAGCCCAGTTCACTCCTGTTTTAAAGAATGTATAGTTAATATCACTCAGGGGGATGGTAGGGAGTGAGTTGTTTCACAAATGAATTCCTCCACCATTTTCTGGAGTCAAACACATTTGTCTGTTATAACTCTGAGGATCTTTAATCTTACATCCCTGGAGAACATAAATGAATATATAAAAATGTGTTTATTAAGCACTCACTTCCCAGCCCTTACAGCAACCTTGGACTGCATCCTGGGTCCTCAGGCTCTGATGGATGAACTTTCATCTTACCTTGCCAGGAAGAAGACTCCACATCACTTTTGGAACCTCCTCTAGCCACTTGAGGAGGAGGTCCTGTTTCCTTTTAGGTGCTTTCTTCCCTCATTAGAATATAAGCTCCTTACTCATAGGGAATTATTTCATTTGATTCTATTTGTGTCCCCTACATTTAGTACAGTGTCTGCAACATAAATGTTCGGTCTACCTATCTATCCATCTATCATCTATTTATCATCTCTCTACCACCTATCCATCTATCTCTATCATCTATCACCTGTCTATCATCTATACATCTATCATCTCTCTGTCCATCTATCACCTATCCATCTCCCTTTTTCTCTATCATCTATCCATATATATAATCTATTTATCTATCATCTTTCAGTCTGCCAAGCACTGTGATAAGTAATGAGTATACAAATACAGAAGTTAGGAACTTACATTCTAATAACAGGAACTAAAATCTAAGGAATGGTGGCCAGGGAAGGTTGCAGAGGAGGTGTTGGGGGCAGGAAGGGGGTGGACATGGTGAGAGGACAGGAAATGGGAGGAGGAGAGATAAAGAAGCAAGGCCCTAGGGAGTTTAGAGATGAGTAGCTTAAATCCTCCTCCAGGGCATGGTCTCTGGAAGGACAGTAGAGCAGAAGCACCAGAATGGGAAACAGCATTAGATAACTGAGCTCAAATTGTGCTGGATTATATGTGCTTGCTAGAGGAAATCTTGGACTACTGAAAATGAAAGTCATAAATTTCATTGTTGTTGTCCATCCTTTGTTTTCAAAGAGGACCAATGACATGATGCTATAATGGTTGTTTATGAATTGGATTTAAGTAGGGAGAGTTGCACAAAGTCATCAGTCTCACACTCTCTTCCAGAGTCATGGAAGTCTAGAGGCAAGAAAAAAGACAAGATGACTGGTAATGGCCTGGGAGGCAGTGAATGACCTTGGCATCTTCAATGTCTGACCAAACTCTAAGCACTCCACAGCCTCTGCTAAAACTACCTTCATGGCAATGGAAAAAGTTGTTCTTATCCACCTATTCTGCAGGGGAAGTCTTCATACACTCCTCACTCACTGAGGGACTTGGTTACCCTCAAACTGGCTTAGCTTTACTTTTTTACTTTTACTTTTTTTTTTTTTAAAGACAGCTTTACCAGGATGCAGCTGTAGTGCATGCCACAATTTCCTGGAGCCACTGGTGAGAATTGGATGACAGGTGGACACAGGTGGATGAGCATCCCTGAAAAGGGTTTAGCAAGAGCTCACACCAGAGGTGCTAGTTCTCCTTGAATGCCCCACATACCTGGTTCAGATAGTTGATCCTCTAATAAGAAGGAACCTCAATATGTAGGAGAAAAGTCTTTCCTGCCACTGACTGTACTAACTGGAACTGAGTGAAGAGTGAGTAGACTTCTCCCTTTTCCACCTGTCCAACAGTACATAATATATGAAGGAAAAAATGCCAGAAAACTTAATCACTTCCCTTCAAATACTTAGGGAGATTCTAAACATCACCTGGCAAGATAAGGTAGAAGACACTGAGGTCCTTTCTCCAATCAAACAGCCAAGCATTCAAACCCTATTGCAGAGAGTACAACTCTCATGGGCTGGGCACATTGTTTAAATGCCAAAAGTATGTTTGCCTAAAAGACTATTTTATGGAGAACTCACATAAGGCAAGTGTTCACAGGGAGGTCAGAAGAAGCAAAACAAGGAAACTCTCAAGATCCCTCTGAAGAATCGATTGTGAGACATGGAAGACACTGGGACAGGGCCTTCTGGCATGGCCAGGGCTCTCTTGAACCTCTCCATGGCCTGTAACCAGTTCATATTTTTCTTGGAAGCTTTTGATGCAGGAGTTCTAACTTTGCCATCTTCCTCCAGCTCCATGACTTGATCCTTTTTGTCCCCAAAAATGGATTCTATGGTCTGTTTGTGCTTCCTCTGCTTGCTCATATTGCCAGCCAATTACTTGACTTTTGAGCTCTTTGCCAGGGTAGAACTCTGCTTCCAGAATGAGAGAGCTTTGTCCCAAATTGCTGGGGTTTTCACAGCTGTGAGAGCTACTAGGAAGGCACCCTCTCTGAAGTCCCCACAAGCTCTGGAACACTGGCCACACCCACCAGGACCACCACCCAAGACTGCAATCCAGGTTAAAGCAAGAGTGATTACCCTCTGAATGGTCACTTGGTCCCCCTACAATCTGCAGGCACCCAGTTCCATGACAGAGTTCCCCAATGACCTTTTACTTTGTCTTTGGTGTTTATGGTTTGAGAAGTCTGGAAATCTCCACAGCTGCTGGTGATTCACTCTCCTGAAGTCTGCTCTGGCTGCAGCTAGTCAAG
The DNA here is from genome assembly GCF_028583685.1 of Petaurus breviceps papuanus. Lineage (NCBI taxonomy): Eukaryota > Metazoa > Chordata > Mammalia > Diprotodontia > Petauridae > Petaurus > Petaurus breviceps. The sequence goes on from NW_027186296.1 coordinate 103,930,426, forward strand.
GCCACCCTGGGGCCAGAGCCACATGGCTCACATGGGACTATGCTTGGTGTGACAGACCCTTCCTGTCAGCCTGCCAGGCTGCCTTCAGTGGGAGATTTGTTTCTCTCTGTCATTGTGGGTTCTGTAGCTCTAAAATTTGTTTAGAGTAATTTTTTTACATGTATTGGAGGTGGTGGGAGCCAAAGCTGCGCAGAGGTCCTGTTTTAACTCTGCCATATTGGCTCAGCCCTTCCCTTTTTTTCCAAAATCGTCCATATACAAGCCTGTGTCTTGGATGAGGCCACCTCCAATTTGTATCTTCTTTATTTGATGTAGTACAGGGCCCATAAGATACTGAAAGGTTGGAGGAGCCACCAAAAGTCCTTGCATCACCCTCCCTCACTCAAATCAAAGTCAGTTACTACATCAGGAGTTAAATCAAATGAAATCATGTATCATGTCACTCTGAAAGTCTTAAAGTGCTATGTAAATATATGCTATTACTATTAATAATGATTTTTATCTCGTTCTCCATTTCAGTGGGGTTCAGAAATGGTTTGGGGATAAGTTGCCATCCTATTATTCCTTTATATATATGCTGAAGAGACCAATAATAAAATCACAGGTAATAAAAATAACTGCTTTTTCTAAACAGATGAAAGTATTAGTATATAAGCTCACCTCTATAGACTCATTAAAAGCATACTTTGGTACAGGGCAACAGAAACAACAGCTTACCCTCTTCTAATATGTTGTTTTACTTTTAACTTCCTTGGCCAGGTCTCAGAAAGCTTTTTAAAAAATCTACTTAAAATAATTTCCTTATGTTTTTATTATTCAGTGTTATGTCTGGTAGACTTGGGGTAAAAGTTCAGTCTGTGACAATTGTCTGGTTCCAGTAGTTTATTTTAGGATATTTTGGGATCTGTAGTTGTAGAATGGGGATTTGTCATCTGTTAGCCCACAAAAGACAGTGAGCTTCTAATGTATAATTCTATTCACTAGATCATATCTTCCTAGGCAGTCAGTGGGTTGGAAATTTAACACTCTATAATGATGGTTTGTATTTTTCTACACCATTTCTTTATATCATCTACATTGATCATTAAGTATGGACTCTTTGAGGATAACCCTTCATTAGTTTCTAGTTATAATAACCTGGTCCTGAATTGCCACCATAAACTTCCCTGTTTCTACAAACATTAAATCTTCATGATAATCATTTGTACAATGCTTCTTTAGCAACTATTTATGGCTGGGTGAGGTCATATGGATTTCATCCATGGAGGTAGGTGAAATCCACCCCTTTGATTCCACTAGTGGATCTTAGTTCTTTGATGAGCTCCACCCAGAAGTGTGACTTTAGGTGACATTCAACAAATTACCCTCATCATTTCTTGTCTAAATTATACCAACAACCTCCCACTGGGTCTCCTTGTCTCAAACTTTTCCCACCCTAGTCCATCCTTCAAACAACAACCACACTGGTTTTCCTTAAATATAGATATGATCTATATCACTTCCCTACTTGATCCACTCAAACTATTACCATAGGATAAACTATAAACCTTTCTACTTGGTTTTTAAAGATCTTCACAACCTGGCCCCAATCATTCAAGCTTCATCATAGCTCCTTCCTCTCCTGCATTCTGCAATCTAGCCATATTGGGCTTTCTGCCTGCTCCTCACACAAGGTACCCTATCTTCAATCTCCCTGCTTTTTGCAAGTGGCATCCCATTCATTCTAGACACAGTTCAAATACCACTTTTATGTTAAGTCTTTCCTATGAGTGCTCCTTCCCCAGGGATAGGCTAGCAAATGTTTGACAATCAGCTTGACACATTTTTTTAAACTTTAAAATGTATTGTTAACATTTTCTTCACCCCTTTCTTAAGTCAAATCAATCAACAATACAATAAATCAAGACCTAATTTGTAGCATTTGCCAATTTCCAAGGTGTAAAATATTCACACCAAAAATTTTAACAATCAGCTTTGAGCTGACTCCATCATATCTCTGCCTACCTCACTAACTACCTATATGGGTGCTTTTTATCTCCCTGCATTAAAATATATACCATTTGAGAGTAGGTCATTTTTCATGTTTGTAGTTGCATCTCTCGTGCTTAACACCTGCCAAGCACATAGTAGATTATCTGGGGACGAGATACTGGTACAACTGGGGAATTATGAGCGATACCCCCTTCTCCTTCACACACACACACACACACACACACACACACACACACACACACACACACACACCACCAGCCAGGACTATTGCAAACAAGAAAGCTGTGGTATAGGCCTGGGACAATTTGGGTCAACTTTGCCCCCAGGTGTATTGATATGGGATGCAGCTGTGAACCTTCTGGGCAAGAAGAGTATAGAAGTCATTTTTAGAATTTTGGCAGATGACTCCTTGCTAACTATTTTGTAGCCTTCATGGCATTTTTTATTTGGTCTTTTTTTCTTCCCAAACTGCTTTTTACCAACCTTGAGAACTGTTTCTACCTGAGGGCAATGGAATATTATTTTAATAAATGAACTGTTTGTTTGAACTCTTGGGCTCTGAGCTATCTATTACATCAAAGGAGGTACAGCTATCTGAGTGCAGACCCTAACAAATGCTTGTTGATTGGGTGGGTTTTACTGTTCTAAAAGGATGCCTTAAAACTGGGGTGTGCACTTTTGCTTTTGAGGCGGATAGTGCTCTCAGTCCTAAGACTTGTAGGCAAGATTGTGCTTGGCGCTGTTGTTGCCTTTTTCACATTGTTTCCATTTCTGAGTTGGTGACCAAAATTAGCCTCTTGGTGGATGTGTCTGGGCTTGAGGGCAACCTCATGAATCTGAGAAGTCTGGTGATCCTGGATGACCAGGAGAAGTTTCTGTATCAGAGGTGACAGCCACCAACAGGAGCACTACCCAGAGATTGATTGTTTTAACAGCTGACATACTGAAAGTTGTTTAGACAGTGCAGAACTGAGAGGAAATGTAAAACGCCTAATTAGTGATCTGACAGATTTATATTCTGATCAGTTAAGTATCAGCCTCCCACGATGTTGCCAGTTAAAACTGTACAGGTTAGTGAATCCTATTTTAAGTTTATTAGCCTGCTTTTGAGGGGGGTTTGTTTTAGCATTTCTTCTGTGCTTAGGAAATAAATACTTCTCCCATACCTCTTCTTCCAATTTAACTTTTATTTCAGTCTTTTAATATTTGATAACATCCTTTTTTGCACTTTGGAGGGGGGAAGGCAGAGCAATTGAACTTAAGTGACTTGCCCAAGGTCACACAGCTAGTAAGTGCTAAGTGTCGGAGGCCAAATTTGAACTTGGGTCCTCATGACTCCAGGGTCGATCCTCTATTCACTGTACCTAGCCACCCCCATCCTTTTTCTTGATATCTTTATGCTGAGTGTGTCTTTCCTGGAGGAGACCAGGTATTCATAGGTATTGACTTCATCTGCTAGTTCAGTGTGACCTCTGTATTTTGAATAATAATTTTGTAATAATAATTGTCAATGTCCTAGTTGATGGTACCTTAAGGGGCCACATCTACCAAAGGGGACAGAAATGAAGCAGAATGGTCAGGCAAACATGGTAGTTCAAGGAAAGGGAAGAATTTTGGTGAGGAAAGCATATGTCTCAGTGACAAAGCCTGTCATTGAATCCACCCCATTTCTTCTTCAGCAATGAGGCAGTTATGAGGAACAATATGTACCCTATATAAATCTGCTGATATGTCAGTCCCACCAAGAAATGGAGAGCAGGATTAAAGGCCTTAGCCAACAATAGTGAGATGAGCAAGGTAAAGGATCTGGAAGAAGAATCAGTGCCCTGAGTCCACAATTATACCCTGCCCTAATTGAATATTGGCCCTTTGGGAAACCATAAACATAAAAGCAGAGGGGGGAGGAAATATTTGCTAGTTTCCAGTAGGAACATATACTACTACTACTAATCACTAGTATATATTAAGCACTTACTATCTGCCAGGCACTGTGCTAAGTGCTTTACAAATATTTTATCACTTGATCCTCAAAATAAATTATTATCCTCATTTTACAGTTTTGGAAACTAAAGCAAAGAGAGGTTAAGTGACTTACCCAAGGTCAAAAAGCTATTACTAGAGGCCAGATGTGAACTCAGGTCTTCCTGATTGGAGGCCTAGCTCTCCAGGCACTGCTCCACCTAGATGCCACATCTGTTGGGGAGGTCAGAATCTAAGTACATTAAGTACGTTCCTGGGTTTGGAGTATTCCTACAAGATGTCCGAAAGGTGCCCAGATAGTGGCACTCAGACCATTTAAAAAATACGTTGAGTTTTATTCCTTTTCATAAGTAATGACCTATATACATTCAAACTGGGCTTGTCAAACTATATCCGCTCCTTCATGCCATGCTCACTTAATGAAAGGCCACTGAAATGCAGCATGAAAGAAGGAACAAAGGGAGAGTTTCCAGTGGTTGGAACCTGAATCAAGAGTTTGATTAGGTAATGAAAAATGAGATACACCCTAGGCTGAGACTATTACTACCACCAAGAAAGGAACAGAGCTAGGAAATAAAAGTTGTCAGTTCTCTGGAAACTCACAAAGAATCTTATTTCTCCTCCACTGCCATTGGAGTAGACAACCAGCATAATCGCTAATGTAAGTTTGAGAGGAAGAGCCCCTGGCCCCCATCCTTAAAAATCAGGAGGGGGTAGCGGAGCATCAGTGACATCCTTGTGGTTAAAAAACTACAGAGTGGCTGAGCAAAACCCAGGCAGTGGTTTTCCTATCCCTTTGCAAGATTTATCTTCAAAGTTTCCTTGTAATCCATTCTCTGCCCCAATGAAATGTAGGATAGCAAACTCAATAATGATTCATAGATCTTTATTTTCATGATTTATCATTGTTCACAGTGCTTGAATCATAAGCAAGTCATATGTCATTTAGAATATTTCTAAGGCTGATGGTTTAGCATACTTGTTATTCCAAAATAAAAAATTCAATTTATTGGGATGCTTTCTTTTTGGTATGAGACATTACTAATAGACCTACTAAGAAAGGTATCATATAAACCAAAATATTTTTATAGTGACAAAGAACTAGGAAAAAAGCAGACACCCTTCAATTGGTGAATGGCACATGAAAGCAATAGAATATTATTATGCCCTAATAAACAATGAATATGATAAATACAAAGAACTACCAAAAGACCCAAATGAACTGAAGCAAAATATGAAGTACAACCAGGGAAACAACATACACATGACTACAACAGTCTAAATGGAAAGAGCCATTACAAATGGTTGAAAATGAAGGTTGTAAAGAATGAACTTGGCACCAAAGAAGAGATATGAAAAGATACTTCCTCCCCCTAACTATTGCAGAGTTAGGAGTCCAGAGGTATGGAACATCTCATATATCATTAGATTTTTTTTAACATATTGCTTAGTTTTGCTGATTTCTTCTCTTCCTCTTTTTCTATTTTCTCTTTTAAAAATTATTTGTTATTTGGGATGGGGAACAAGGAAGAGTAGAGCAGGAAATTTAGGCAAGGTCAAAACAAAAAATCAATAAAATTTTATATATATATACATATATATATCTCATGTTTCCCCAATAATAAGACCTATCCCAAAAATAAGCCCTCCCCTTACTGTGTAAGATTCCTCTAAAATAAGCCCTCCCCCGAAAATAAGCCCTATTGAGATTGCTACTGTAGTGAAGGTGATCCCCTGCGCTACATGCTACATTACGGTACCCTCTGTATGCACCGTCCCCCACCCAGGTGAAATGCACGCCGTGCTCCGAGCTGCATCCAATCAGAGCTAAACACGGTATATATATATATATATATATATATATATATATATATATATATATAT
>NW_027186296.1:103936291-103967999 GCF_028583685.1 Petaurus breviceps papuanus
TATATATATATATATATATATATATATATATATATATATATATATATATATATAAAGGTTATTGCAATAGATGAGAGAAGTGATGACAATCTGGACTAGAATGATGGCATTGTTAAGGTAGGGAAAGTGATTATTGTGAGAGAAGAAGAATTAACAAGACTTAGAGCCAGAATCATAGAATCATGGATTTAGAGCTAACTGGAAAGGACTTAAATTTCTTGGTCATTTAGTTCATCCACTTAATTTTAGAGATGAAGAGACTAAGCCAAAGGAGGTTAGTGTATTGTTTGGTGTTACAAAAAGAGTAGGTGGAAGAGTAAGAATTTTAACCCTAGTCCTCTTACTTCAAAACCATTGCCCTCTGTATCATATCATGCTGCCTCCAACTGGGTTTGAAGAGTGAAGAGGAGAGAGAAGAATGGATGGATGGATGGATGGATGGATGGATGGATGGATGGATGGATGGATGGATAAACCTATGAATGAATTGAGTGAATGAATGAGTAAAACTTTTACCATGTATGAACCAAGCACTATTCTAAGTGCTGGAAATACAAATATAAGAAAGCAAAACAATTCCTGCCTTCAAAGAATCTATGTTCTGAGGGAAGACAAAACCTAATGGAGAGCTCTTAAAAGATAGGAGATTGGACTACACACAAAGCAGCATGATTTAGTAATATTGGTCAGGACAGGGATGTGGAGGCCTAATTACAGGCAAAATAGGCTAAAGCTTACCTATTTAAATGTAGGGTGAGTTCCAAGGTTCTAGTGGGACAGGGATAAGAAGGAGAAAGACAATGACCAAAGTGCAGGTGACTTGGTTTGGAAATGGTGGCCAAGAAGTGACCACTTAAAGGAAATCACTTTGGCAGTTGTGTAGATAATATACTAAAGAGGGGCGATAATTGAGACAGAGACCAATCAAGAGGCTGCTGCAGTACTCTGGGTGAGAGGTGATGTCTCACTAAACTAAGGTGGTAGCTATGTGAACTTAAAAAAGGGCTCATATTCAGGAGATATTATAAAAAGAAAAAATGGCCATGTCACAACTTATCATATATCTGGGTGAGGGAGAACAAGGTGTCAATGATAAGATATTTGAAGAATAGTGGTACCTTGGAAAAAAAATTAAGAAGTTTGCACAAGGGGTAGGAAAAAGATAATGAATTCAGTTTTGGATATGCTGAAACTGCAATGCTTCTAGGATACCCAGTTTAAAAGCAATTGGCTATGTAGACGGAAACTTAGGAGAGATGCTGGAGCTACAGATAGCTTAAATAGAGAGATAGAGAGGTAGGTAGGTAGATAGATAGATAGATAGATAGATAGATAGATAGATAGATAGATAGATAGATAGATAGACAGACAGACAGAAATATGTATGCATACACACACACACATATATATATATATGTATATATATATATACATGTGATAATTAAACCCATTGATTTCCAAGAAAGTATAGAAAGGAAAGATAGCCTAGGATAGAACCTTTGAGAATACCTTCAATTAGGGGATGATAAGCCAGCACATAAGATGGAGAAGTAACAGAGAGACAAATAGTAGGAGAACCAGGAGAGAAGAGTATCACAAAAACCCAAAGAAGAGAGAGTATCCCAGAGAATAATGTGGTGAACAATGTCAAATGTAGAAAATAGGTTGGGGGGGAGGAGAGGGAGATGAAGACTGATAAAATACTACCAGATCTAGCAAACAAGAGATTACTGATAACTTTGAAAAAAGCAGTTTTAATTGAGTGATGAGATCAGAAGCCATATTGCAAAAGCACTAAAACAGCTAAATGGTGCTGTGGATAGAGTGTTGTGTGACCCTGGGCAAGTCACTGAGCCCTGTTTGCCTCAGTTTCTTCATCTGTAAAATAAACTGGAGAAGGAAATGCCACACTACTCAAGTATCTTTTCCAAGAAATCCCCCAAATGGGGACATGAAGAGTCAGGTATGACTGAAAAATGACTGAACAGCAACAATAAGAAAAAAGAGAAGAGATAGTAAAGGCAAAACGGGGATAGATAGCTTTTTCTACTAGTTTGGCTAGGAAAGAGGTGGTGGGACTACAAAGAGGGAAATTGACCAGGCATGCATGCCTGAATCCCAGCTGCTGGAGAAGCCAAGGCCGGTGGATCACCTGAGTTTGGAAATTCTGAGCTGCAAACAGGCTGTCTGCACTGAGGCTGGCACCAATAGGTGAGCCCCTAGGAACAAGGGACCACCATGCTGCCTAAGGAGGGGTAAACCAGCCTAGATGGGAAATGGAACAGGTCAAAGCTCCTCTATTAATCCATAGTAAAACTAGGCCCATGAGTGACTGCTGTGCTTCCAGCCTGGGTGATATAGGGAGTCTTAAAAAAAAAAGGGGGAAAGAGGAGATTTGAGAATTGAGCATGTCTGAAGACAATAGGGAAGAAATCAGTAGACAGGGACGTTGCAGATCAGAAAGACAGAGAAAATAACCAAACAAAAGCTTTGCATCTTTCCTCACTGCCCCCCCAATCCATCCTACATACTCTGCCAGATTAATCTTCCCAAAATACAGCTCAATTATGTCACTCCCCTAGCACTATCTACTGAATAAAGGCCAAATTCTTTAGTTTTCAAGCGTTTCCAAAATCTTGCCACAAACTGTCTTTCCAGCCTCATATTTTACTACCCTCCAAAAAATCCCAGGTGAAATGGTCCTTCCGGAATGATTCAGATTAGGGAGATCAAATTCACCAGCTAATGACTCAACTGTCCTTGGGTTTAGTAATGATAATAGGTCCTCTGAGCAACTCTAGGCTGTGATGGAGAGCAGCAGGAGACTTAACTAGAGGATTAGGATGTAAAACTCCATTCTGTTTCTGCTGTTTCTCTTTCTAATGCTTATTTTTTTATGATTTTTACCTTGTAATTTTCCAGTCATTACAAATGAGAAGAAAACAATCATGGGACCATAGGTTTAGAGCTGGAAGGGACCTTGGTGACCATAGATCTAGGGTAGGGTCATCTAGTCCAACATCCTCTCTGAGGTAAGAAGGGTCAGAGACCCCTGATGGGAGTTGGGGAGTCAGTGATATTCTGCCACTGGCTATGCCCTCTGCCTAGCACTTCTCCCGGGCTCCAGCCCAAATTAATACTGACGATCTTCTCATGGAACTTCATGATTGGCTTGGCAGGGAGACATCTTTCTGTCAGTCCTGCTGCTAAGGAGTTTGATATCACCCCTTCTGGGGCTAGATCAGTGCATTCCTCCACCACCATCACCACCATCTCCATCCTGTGCCATTAACTTTGGATTTTTTTGCTGCTTTTAAAAATATAATTATTTTTTTGATAAAAATAAATCCTGGGGGGAGTTTTTTTTGTTTTGAAGTAGAGGTTTCTGACAATTCAGATGAAACAGAAAGAGGTAACATACAAAAGAAATGCTTGTTTTTTTGTCTGAAGTATCCTGACCTATCTAAAGTGTCCCACTTAGCTATAGATTTTTGTTTATAGTTTGAGGCTGGTTATGAGAATGTTTTAAAAGGCCATTTTTCTAAAAGAGAGCTCTATTTTCTGCTGGAGATCCTCAACCAGAATGTACTACTAACAAATAGAAAAAATGACTTGAAAAAAGATTTTAAAAAGCAAATCCTCTGACAGGAAACTACTGTATAAATAAATTCCTTCCCTTTTCCCCCCTTAGATATGCAAAAAAAAAAATCAGTCATTGTACTTAAAAACACCTAGAAACACTTCTACAAATAAGATTGAGCAATATTTAATCAAGCTTCTGATTTAATGGACTTAGCCAAACCCACAAATAATATTTTCATTTTCATCACAAATAATTTTTCACTCCAATAACTCCCAAAATTACAATGGAAGAGAGAGAGTAGCGGAAGGAGGTGAGGTTACCTGGAATTTAGTTCAGCACACTGTCCATAAGAAGGATTCAATATAGCCTTGTTAACTGGAGATTACACCTGATATGAACAGCAAATCAATGAAGTAAATCCAAGTGGAATGCCAAGTTCAGAGGAATAGCAAGGCAACTTTAAACAGAAGCTCTTGGTAAAGATCCTGAGTCTAGATTCTTGTCCTCCAAAGTTGACTTGTTTTAACCTGAACCTGACGTTCCATCTCCTACCTTCATGCCTTTATTCAGAATTCACCCCCTCCTCAACTCAGCCTCTTAGAATCCTTCGCTTCAACTCAGCTCAAATTTCAGCTCCTATTAAAAGTCTTTCTTGTTCTCTCTAATTTTAGTAATCTCTCTCTCCTCAAAATTTCTCTTATTTACTCATCTGTCTGAATGTTATTCCCTCCATCTTCTCCCCAGCAGAATGTAAGATACTTGAGGTCAAGGATTGCTTCATATTTGTACCCCTAGCACACAGCACTGTGGTTGGCAAATAGCAGGAGTTTAATAAGTGCTCATTTTATTGAATTGAATAGACTAGCCTAAGTTCTTTCATTCACACTTGAGTGGCCTACTCTGGGACCATCCTTTCCTACTAAAGAATAACCTTCTCTCCCAGATCTTTCACTTTCATGGCCAACTGTGGTCTGTGTAGCTCTGTGAAAATAAACTGTAATAGCCTTCAAGGTTTGCTGCACCCTGAGAATTTTGGTCTTCTATTTCTGCATATACATGGTTAAAGTAAACATTTTTTAAAAATAAATATTTATTGGGGCAGCCAGGTGGCTCAGAGAGTAAGAGCACTGGCCCCAATGTTGGAATGACCTGGGGATCAAATCTGGGCTCAGATACTTAGCACCACACCCAGAAATAACTGGCCGTGTAACCTTGAGCAAGTTACTTAACTCCAATTGCTTAAAATAAATAAATGAATGAATGAATGAATAAATAAATGTTTATTCCATCCAGCTCTCTTAGGAATCTTATCCAAATGGCTACTCTCCCTTGTGATGTGGTATACCTTGGTAAATAGACAAATAGCATCAATTACACTGAATTTTATTAGAATGTAATGTTCTTTTTCATAGCATTTTGGTATCACATGAGAGAACCAATGATCAAAGCATAAAAGAGGGACATGGATCATAAAGCCAAAATAATCTCCCCTTGAAGGGAGTATCTTTGAATTGAAAGCAGAAAAAAATCCCAAAGCATGCTAAATAGATAATAAATTGTTATCACTGATAATAATTTGAACAACACTAATAAAGAATTGTAAGGCATATTGACGAAGAATTCTGGGCTTGGAGTCAGAAAGACTCAAGTTCAAATGATACTTTTGACATGTGACCCTGGTCAAGTCATTTAATCTCAAAGTGCCTTAACAAATAAAAGTCATAGATGAATTCTGTCTGTGTTGGTGAACCCAGTCCAGGAGTTCCCTACTTCACTGAAATTGCAAGTTACTTTTATTAAGATTTAAAAAATACTGTTTTGCATGATTTCCTGGATACTTAGTGGTCACTTAGGGTCATAACAGAAAATTAAGGTATTTGAGTAAATATGTTTTATAAATTAGTCTAAATCATACAATTACAAAGTTATCAAAAGCCTCAAAAGATCATTCAAATGAAAGAGTCCATTACTGTATAAAAAGCACCCCCAGTGCTTCATGTTGATCTGTAAATGACCCTGTGTTCTCAAAAGCTTGTCAATAGAAATCCACTAGTATTGGGTTGTACCAAGCTGGAAAGATTTCAAATACAGTTCTAGAGACATACTGCATCTAGCACCCAAAGCTCAGTTTAGCAACATATGAAAGGGTAGAAATAGTCAAATGGCCCTCAGTCCTGTGTGTTCTTCAGTGATGGTGACAGCTGTTGGAAAAGAGAACTTTCTTAATAATCACAGTTTTACAGGCCAATTTCAGAAAAACCTGGAAAAACTTACATGAACTGATGCTGAATGAAGTGAACAGAACCAGGAGAACATTGTACACAGTAGCAACAACATTGTTCGAGGACCTACTTGGATAGACTTAGCTCTTATCAGCAATATAATGATCTAAGATAATTCCAAAGGACTCGTGGACAATTTTTAACCTGCATTCTTTACAATTTTGAGTTCCAAATTCTCTCCCACTCTCCTTATTGAGAAAGCAAGGCACAATTAGCTTCCATTCTACCAGAGATGACAGCATGCATATATAAAACCATATGCAAAGTAAATACAAGGAAGTTTGTGGAAACAGGGTACCAGGAAAGACTTCTTGAAGAAGGTATGACCTGAACATGTCATCATCTTCCTAATGTCATGGTCCTCTTCCAGAACAACGGACAAATCACAACCTGTGAGTAGTCCACACTGCCCAGATGGAGATCGGCTGGCCAGTTCCAGTTGGGCAACTCAGCTCATCCTGTCCTCCTCTCCCGCTCCTGTCCCTTCCTTTCTCCTCTTCCATCTGCAAATGGGCTATCATACCCTTAACTGAGGATGTTTTGCCTAAAGGAAGGTAAATTTTGATTGAAACCTACCTAGTTATCTTGGTGTTTACTGTCTAGGTTCTTTGAAATGTTTAAAATAAGGGTGGCTAGGAGGCACAGTGAATAGAGTACCAGCCCTGGAGTTAGGAGGACCTGAGTTCAAATCCTGTCTCAGACACTTAAGACAAAAAAATAGCCATGTGACTTTGGGCAAGCTGCTTAACCCCAATTGCCCTCCAAAAAGCAATATATATATATATATATTAAACATATGGTGTTATTATAGACAGTGCTATTCATAATGGTGTTCAGTGCTATCTGTAGAGTAAGACCTTAATGCCGTAATATTACTAAGGTTTGTCTTCGTGCCAGAAGTTAGAAGCAAAGTTACTAGAGTTGGGAATGACTCTTCTTGCCCTGCCAAGACTCAGTCTTGGAATATTCCCGCATTCCACTGGATAATAGATATTTATTCTTCCCATTCACGTAAAACTCCTCAAGAAGCCCATCTATAATTAATAATTAATTACAATATTTAATAAATAATCTCTCACTCTCTTTAACTTTCTGCAGTCTGGTTTCCCACCTCATCATTTAACTGAAACTAATATCTCCAAAGTTACTGGTCATGTCTTCATGGCCAAGTCTAATGACCTTTTCTCATCCTTGACTTCTCTGAAGCCTTTGAAAGTGTCAGTCACCCTCTTCTCTTTGATATTCTCTTCTCTGCTCTCTCCTCCTATCTGTCTGACTGCTCCTCAGTCTCCTTTGCTAGATTTTCATCCAGGCTCTACCCAATAATTGTGACTGTACTCCCAGGCTCTATCCTGGCCTCTCTTCTCAACTCTCTCTATACTATCTTGCTTAGTGATCTCATCATCTCCCAGGGATTCAATTGCATATGATTTCAATATCTATTTGTCCAGTTCTAATCTCTCTCTTGACTTCCAATATGACATCTCCAACTGCCTATTGTACATCTCCAACTGGATATCTTACATACTATCCAAAACTGAACTCATGTTATTTCTCCCAAAATCCTCCCCTCTTCCTCTTTTTTCTATCACTGTCAAGAATACTATCCTCCCAATCACTCAGGCTTGAAACTGAGGTATCATCCTTTTCTCCTTGCTTTCACCTTCCATAACCAACCAGTTGCCAAGACCTACCCTACCTTCATAACATCTCTTATATATGTGTACTTTTCTTCTCTAAAATTACCACTACCATGGTACAGGCCCTCATCACCTCATGCCTGAATTATAGAAATGGTTTGTTGGTTGGTCCTCAAGTCTCCCTACTACAATCTATCCCCATTCAGTCACTGCAGCGATCTTCCTAATGTGCAGATCTGCCCGTGTCATCCTCCATTCAGCAAACTTCAGTGCCCCTGATCACCTCCACAATCAAATAGAAAATCCTCTTTTCGGCTTTTAAAAGATATTCATAACTTGGTCCTTTCTTGCTTTTCCAGTTTTCTTTTATTAATTAAATTTTATGTTCATTTTTAATTTACATCATTCATTTCCACAAGATTTGAGTTATAAATTTTCTCCCCGTGTTCCCCCTACCCACCACCCCAAAACAGCAATCCCACTGAATATCCCCTCCCCCAATCTGCTCTTTCCCATATCTTCCCCCATTCCCCTTCCAACTTTCCAGTAGGGCAAGATGGATCTCTACACCCCAGTGCCTGTATATCTTATTTCCCAGTTGCATGTAAAAAAAAAAAAATATATATATATATAATATATATCAAATATATTATGTATAATATAAAATATATATTATATATCAAATATATGATATATATATTTAAACATTTGATTCTAAAACTTTGAATTCTAGATTCTTTCCCTTCCTCCCTCCTCACCCACCCTTACTGGGAAAATAAGCAATTCAATATAAGTTGTACATGTGTAGCTATCCAAAACCTTTCTATAGTGGATATATTGTGAAAGACTGACTATAATTCTCTCCATCCTATCCCACCCTACCACTTGTTCTATTCTCTACTTTGACCCTGTCCCTTTTCAAAAGTGTGTGCATCCAACTTCCCTCCCCCTCAACCTTCCCTCCCCTCCATTATGCTCCCTCTCATCCTCTTCCTCTCTACTCTCCTGTAGGGTGAATACCCTATTTAATGTGTATGTCATTCCCTCCCTAAGCCAAATTAAATGAGAGTAAGGTTGACTCATTCCTTTTTCCCTTCCTGTTCTTCCCCTCCATTGTAACAGTTTTCCCTTGCCTCTTCTATATGGAATAACCCCATTCTGTCTCTCCCCATCTCCTCTCATTATATTCCTCTCTCACCTCTTAATTTCACCTTTTAATTATCATCCCTTCCTATTAAATTGGTCCTGTGCCCTCTATTTATGTATACCTGTACACATATATACACACATTATATATGTTATTCATATGCCCATATACCCTCATATATAGACATATATATGTATACACATGTATACATTTCTATTCCCTTCAAATATTTTCATACTGAGAAAAGTTTCATAAGTTACAATTATCATTTTTCCATGTAGGAATATAAATAGTTCAACTTTGATAAGTTCCTTATGATTTCTTTTCCCTGTTTTTCTTCGCATGCTTCTCTTCTTGTATCTGAATGTCAAATTTTCTATTCAACTCTGGTTATTTCATCATGAATGCTTGGAAGTCTTCTATTCCACTGAATGACCATATTTTCCCCTGAAACATAATACTCAGTTTTGCTGGGTAGGTGATTCTTGGCTTTAATCCCAGCTCCTTTGACCTCTGGAATATCATATTCCAAGCCCTTCAATCCCTCAGCTGCCAGATCCTGTGTTATCCTGATTGTGTTTCCACAATATTCAAATTGTTTCTTCCTGGCTGCTTGTAATATTTTCTCCTTGATCTGAGAACTCCTAAACCTGGCTCTAATATTCCTAGGAGTTTTCTTTTGGGGATCTTTTTCAGGAGGTGATCGGTGGATTGTTTCAACCTCTATTTTGCACTCTGGTTCTAAAACATCAGGGCAATTTTCCTTGAGAATTTCTTGAAGGACGATTTCTAGGTTCTTTTTTTGGTGATGGCTTTCAGGGAGTCCAATAATTTTTAAATAATCTCTCCTGGATCTA
The DNA here is from genome assembly GCF_028583685.1 of Petaurus breviceps papuanus. Taxonomy (NCBI): domain Eukaryota; kingdom Metazoa; phylum Chordata; class Mammalia; order Diprotodontia; family Petauridae; genus Petaurus; species Petaurus breviceps. Next base: position 103,945,801 of record NW_027186296.1, read on the forward strand.
TTTTCCATGTCAGTGGTTTTTCCAATGAGATATTTCACATTGTCTTCTATTTCTTCATTTGTTTGGATCTGTTTGATAGTATCTTGATTTCTCAAAAAGTCACTAGCTTCCATTTGCTCCAATCTAATTCTGAAGGAATTATTCTCTTCAGTGATCTTTTGGGATTCTTTTTCCATCTGGCAAATTTGACTTTTTAAGGCATTCTTCTCCTCATTGGCTTTTTGGGCCTCTTTTGCCATTTGAATTAGTCTATTTTTTAAGGTGTTATTTTCTTCAGTCAGGTTTTTGACTCTCTTTTCATGATTTTCTTGCATTGTTCTCATTTCTCTTCCCAATTTTTCCTCCACTTCTCTTATTTGGTTTTCAAAATCCTTTTTAAGCTCCTCTATGGCCTGTCACCAGGTCATATTTTTCTTGGAAGCTTTTGGTGCAGAAGTTCTGACTTCATTGTCTTCCTCCTGCTCCATGCCTTGATCCTTTTTGTCCCTAAAATAGGAATCCAAAGTTGGACCACTGTGCTTGTCCTGCTTCTCCTGCTTGCTTATATTGCCACTCAACCACCTGACTCTTGAGTTTTTTGCCACAGTAGAACTCTGCTTTCAGAGAGAAGAGCTTTGTCCCAAATCGCTGGGGTTTTCTCAGCTGCCATAGCTATTAGTTGGATGCCCTTTCAGAAGCCTCCACTGACTCTGGCACACTGGTAACACACCCCAGGACCTCCACCCAGGACAGGGATCAAGATCCAATCAGGTTAAAACAAGAGCGATTACCCCTCAAACTGGTCGCTTGGTCCCCCTACAATATGCAGGCCAGGAGCTCTGAAGCAACTATGTGGCTGCTACCTCCAGGGGGCAAAGGCCGGACCAAACTCCCGGACTCCCTGTTCCCAAAGTCCACTGAACTTTCACTTTGTCTTTGGTATTTATGGGTTGATAATTCTGGAAACCACCACAGCTGCTGGTGATCCACTCTCCTGACATCCCTTTAGCCACAGCTGGTAGGGGCTGCCTTGGGGCTAAAACCTCAGGCTCATGCAGGGCTGGGCTCTGCTCCCAGTGTGGTGTGCTGGCTCCTTCCTGCTGTCCTACTGGGCTCTCTTCAGAGAGAGGTTAGTTTTTCTCTGTCACTTTGTGGGTTCTGTAGCTCTAAAATTTGTTTAGAGTCATTATTTAGAGTCATGTATTTTTTACATGTATTGGTGGAAGTGGGAGCCACGTGGAAGTCCTGTTTCTACTCTACCATCTTGGCTCCACCCCCCCTTTCCAGTTTTCTTATACCTTATTCCCTTCCATGTATTCTGTGACTGAGTGACACTGGTTTACTTGTTCTCTCCCATGAAATACTCCAACACCTGATACCAGTCACTTTCACTGGCTGTCCTCCATGCCTGGAACTCTTCTCCCTTCTCCTCTCTGCCTCTTGGCTTCCCTGGCTTCCTTCAAGTCTCAGCTGAAGTCCCACCTTCTGCAAGGAGCCTTTCCCAATACCCTTAATCTTAGTGCCTTCCCTCTAAAATTATGTGTCCTATATATATATATGTATGTATGTATGTATGTATGTATTTCAAGTACATACTTGTTTGCATAATGTCTTTCCATTAGAGCAGGGACTTTGTTTGCCTTTTTTTTTATATCCCCAGTCCTTATCACAGTGCCTAGCATATAGGTGGAGCTTAATAAATGTTTGCTGACTTGACTTAACTTCACTGACCTCTGACCTACACAGAGCTTTATTTGAACCACATAGAGCTTGATGCTTCTCCCCACCCCCAGCCCAGCAGGTGCAACAATATACCCTCCTAAGCCATAGAGGGTAGAAGGGTCACCCTCTCCAGGATCCCTGGATTTTCTGAGACAGCTGGACAGCTTTCATCAAAGCCTCCCTTCTGGAAGCCAAAAACAACAGTTTTGTGTTTTGCTTTGTTTTCTCAGTTGAAAAACTGTGTAAAGAAAAGTCTGCTCCAAGGCACTTAAGAGAGAATATACTGATAAAACTGCCCTAGTACCATGGTGCTGGAACCTCAATTCATGAATTTTCAAATTCAGCATGGGCATGTTTATAGGTGAATGAAACATCTATAACAATTTGCTCTTCTATCCTGCCTAAAAGGGAAAAATAAGACTACAAGAGCAGTTTCAAAAGGTCTCATCTGAAGAGCCTTTCAAACAGCCCATTCATTCACCCCTGATTCTTCTCTATTTCTAACAATCCATGTTCCTTTTCCTCTTTCAAAACCTGTCTCAAAATTGACCTCCTCCAGGAAGCCTTGTTCAAGCCTTTACTCTCTGACCCTAGTTTCATGCTGTACTGTACTTATATCTTATTTCCCAAGTAGGATCAAAGATTGTCATTGCTGGAATGGTCTATAAAGATATCTAAGCTCAGTCCTTTGTTTAAAGGATAAGGAAACTGAAGTCCCAAGAGACTACTCAAAGTCACACAAGCCTCAAGTATTGGAACCATATTTGAGCCCAGGTCTTCTGACCACCAAATTAGTGTTCTTTCCACAATTAACAATAAATGATACATATGTGTTACTTTAAAGTTTTCAGTTCTTCGACATACATTATTTCACATGAGCCTTACAACAACTCTATAGAACTAACTTCATTTTGCAGATAAGGAAACTGAGGCTCAAATACTGGTACCCTGATACTACCGAGGTCTATCTTAATAACAGCAATCTGAAGCAAATTCATCAGGTTTGGGGGTGATGCCTTCACCTCCATCTGGCCCACGTAGAGTTTTATTTGAGTCACATAGAACAAGTGACTTGTCATACATAGCCACACAGCTAAGATGTATCACAGGCAGAGTTTGAGGCTACACCTTCCTGACCCTAAAGCAGAATTCTATCTACCATGCTGATGCTATACCCTGCACACATTGTTATATCTTGTTTCGATTTTTATGTATATGTATTTTAAAATATGTGGGGGTTAAGCCCTAAGACAGAAGATTAAAAAAAAAAACAACCCTCAGATCCGCTAAGTCCAGAACTCTTGGAATACTACTCAAAGAAGATGTGATGGCCTAATTCATAAGTAAAGAGAAGGGTTTCCAAGGTCACCATATACAATTAGATTTGGTTGTCAGAAGATCTGCTGCAACCATTCACACAATTTATGTACCAATGTGTTAATACATTGGTCCCATCCACCTTACATAATAATATATGTCCTATGATCCTATCATTTTCCCATTCATTTTACATCATAACAAAATATCCCATCATCCATTCATTGATTCCATCCCATCCTGCATCATAATAAATGTCCTGTCATCCATTCATTGGTCTCAATCCATCTTACCTCATAACAAGTGTCCTATTATTCTCATCAAAAAGTGCCACATTATGACAAGAAAGGCACTGGTTTGGGTCCCTATGAGCTGACTCTTTCTTCTACCAAGACTCTATTGCTCCCATCATTCCCCTCACTGTTCCTATCCTCTCTGTGTCTGTGCTGCCTCGCATGTTTTCTGTACCTTCCTCCAATTTTCTTGGATCTTGAAAACATGATTGTTCATTTTTTCCTGTCCTGATGTGTTTGTTCATCATAAGCTCCATGAGGTCAAGGTGCCCACCCAGTGTAGTAGAGGGAACACTGAATTAGAAGTCTAGAGGTCAACTAGGGAGAAGAGTAGGCTCTGTCACTAAGCCCCTCTGTCACATTGACCAAGTCATTGCCCCTTTGCTGGGCTTCATTTTCCTCATCTACAAAAGAAGGAGGTTAGCCCAGATTATGCCTAAGATTTCTTCCAATTGCAACTTTCTGGGACTTATTTACTTTGGCTTCCCAACACTCTTCCTCATACCTAATACTAGGGAAAAAAACACAACTAAATTAAACAACGACTATGGGGAGATGTGATAACCATGAACAAATATCAGGAAGGTGTAAACAAACATCAGGAGAGGAAGAAGCTGCCTGAAAACTATGTATTTGGACTGAAAGGAGAATGATAATTTTACTATAAAGTGGAGATAATGATGCCAGCAGTATCTGTTTCACACATTTATTGTGAGACTCAGAGGGGATAAAGGAACAAAAAAGAGCTTAGCAAGATCTATTTTTTTTTTTTATTAAGCAATCAGGGTTAAGTAACTTGCTCAAGGTTACACTGCCAGTTATTTCTGGGTGTGGTGCTGAGTGTCTGAGCCCGGGATTCGATCTCCAGGTCGTCACAACACTGGAGCCGGTGCTCTTACTCGCTGAGCCACCTGGCCACCCCTAAGCAATTGGGGTTAAGTAACTTGCTCAAGGTTACACAGCCAGGTGTTTCTGGGTGGGTGCTAAGTGTCTGAGCCCGGGATTCGATCTCCAGGTCTTCTCAACACTGAAGCCGGTGCTCTTACTCGCTGTGCTACCTGGCCGCCCCAACTTGGCAAGATCTATTGAACTATATAAATTAGTTATTAACATTAGGAAAATCATTTCTGATGTAGCGAATAGAGAGCTGATCTCAAAGCCACCAAGATCTAGGCTTAAGCCCTGTCCCTTACATCTTTGTGACCTGAGCAAGTCACAAATCTTCTCAGAATTCTAAACCAGCTGTTCTCAAAGTTGTCTTCAGACCCCCCCAGGGGTCCCTGAGACCCTCCTTGGGGGTCTCTGAGGTCAAAACTATTTTGATAATAATATGAAGAGATTATTTGCATATTAAAATGCTCCTACCTTTTCCAACTATATATCTGCATGTGTTTGGATTTTCTTCAAAGACTTCAACAAAACCAACAGATTTCAACATATTGAATGCATAAGAAGATATGAGAATCCTGTTGTCTTCTATTAAGTCAGACATTAAAGAGATTTGAAAAAATATGCAAAATAATGCCGTTCTCACTAGGTTTGTTTTGTTTTAGGAACTATAGTTCATAAAAAATATTATTTATATTAACATGTAATGGATTTGTTATTGTTATTTTTAATGAATCCAATGTTTTAAAATGTTTATCAGTTTTCACTTCTAATATGGTAATAGATATAATGCACATAAGCAAAAGCTCTTTGCAATCCTCAATAATTTTTTAAAATGTAAAGGGGTTCTAAGACCAAAAAGTCTGAGAATCACTGCTCTAGGCAGCCCTCTAAGACTAAAACTTCCAGAATATGTGCTAACTTGCATTGGTAAAGAGAGTTTCCTCTCCAGGGAGTTCCCTATATCCACAAAATCTTAGATCAATTCCCTATTCCTATTCCCATACTTGCACACTGTGTAGTAGAGGAGATAGCTTTCAGACATGACATGAGTCAATAGTTTGACTCCTGGTCAAGGCCAACAAATGAAAGTTAGTCAGCTTGCTTATTAAGTCAGTTTATTAAGCACCTACTTCGAGTCAAGAACTGTGCTAAGCAAATTTAAAAGTGTGCTGCATTTTTATTAAGTGCATCCGGAAATACAGACAACCAATTTAATCCTCTGAGTGGATTATTTAACCTCAATTACCAGGGTTAACCCTGCACTGCACAGATTTAGAAATACTCACTGCTATACTGAACTCTAAGGGACTGGAGATTATCATCTGGTACATAATCTACACAGAGTGCTTAGTACAATGCCTTGGCACATAGGAGGTATTTTTTTTAAATCATGGTCCACAATGGTATAGCCCATTTTATTTTGAAATTCAGGGTAGCCTGAAGCCCACATAAATATTCCCTGTATAACTGAGAAAGAACTTCTTTGCCCTCAATCATCAGCTCCTGGGTAATATACTTAGAGGTGATGGTATTTCCTTGGCAGGTGAAGTGAGCGTTATGTTAAGTGCCTCGAGCCCTTGGGATAAGAGGCTCTACCATATAAATACCAATCATTATGACTGCATGTGTATCTCTGACATTGCTGAAAGTAATGCTCCTTCCATAAGCATATGCATTCAAGTTTGCAGCTGCCAGCCACCTCATGTGGGCGGCCCAGGCTAGAGAGCAATGTGATTGTTTTTAACTTGCATTTGGCAAAGGATCAGGAATCCCCAACTCCAACATCTGCCCTGGCTCTTGATCTGGCCAAAGATAAGACAACAACATGTTCTCTCTCCTCTATTCTTCTTTATCAAAGGCAGCAATTATAAGGAAGAGTGGAAAACCCTCTTCCCCATTTCCGCCTCAAAAAAAAATGTTCTCAGCAGCTACATTCTGTTTAACATCAAGAAAACAGAAGCCAGGAAGTACCTTGTCAAAGCAGACAAGACCTTTGATCTTTCTGTCCAAGGTACATTTTTAAGAAGGTGCTGGCACACTTAAAGAACAACTGGTATATAGAGAATGAGCCAGCAGGTTCCCTTTGTGCACTTGTCTCCTTTGGTCTAATATTAAATTACAGATCTGTTTCTCCATTAACTAGTTTCTATCTTTTTAAAATTACACTTTGCATCCAGATTAAGTTGCCTAAGCAACAATGGATTTTTGCAACAACAATAAATATATAGATATGTATATGCGTGTATATATATATATATATATATATATAGAGAGAGAGAGAGAGAGAGAGAGAGAGAGAGATAAAACTGTAGGAGGTGACAGAGGAGACAGAAGTGGGTAGAAGATGGAAGGTCCTTTGGATCCATCCATCTTAAAGGGTGGAAAAAAGCAATACAAATGAGCTTAATAGAAAGTTAAGATCAACTCTTCAATTTGAGCTCCATAAAGTATAATCTTCCCACCTTTACAAAGAAATAGACTCTAATAAATCTGAAAATTCAATTCAACAAATATTGGTTAAGTGATTATTATATATAAAAGCACTGTGCTAGATAGTAAAAAAAAAAAAAGTCCCTGCCCTCAAAGAGCTTATATTCAACTGAATAGTAAGGAATTTTTTTGCCACCCCAATCCTTTAACCATATATACCAAGGGTTCTTAATCTTCTTTGGTCATAGACCCTTTGGACAAATCTAGCAAATCCTATGAACTCCTTCTTATAACAACGCTTTGAATAATTTGAGTTACAATTGTGACTAAATTTTAGTCACAAGTTAGTGAAAATAAAGATGTGAAATTTTTCCCATCCAAGTTCACAGACCCTGTGAAATCTGGAGTCTATAGATCCCAGGTTAGGGACCCCTAGATTACAGGTTGGTGAGTCAGGATATAAGTACAAGCAAAGTGTTAAGTGCAGATTGTGAATCTAGAGAAAGAAAAGAAAATCATGAGATTTTCATGGAGAGGGTGGGGCTACAATAGTTATTTAAATGAAGTAGAAGAGAGTCATAGATGAGAGAAAGTACCTTGGATCAAACCCAAAATTTAGGGGGAAGACAAAGAAGGGTTCTAAAGAGAGGGTTGGAATGGTCAAAACAGTGGTATATGGTTACAGCAATGAAGGACAACTTTGACAGTGAATTTGGGAAACAACTAGAGAATGGAAAACAGCATTTATAGGGGTGAATCACTGGGGAGGAGTTTGAACTATACCAAGCCAACGATGATGCAAGCCTAGCCATAGTTGTGGCTGTAGAGGTAGGGAGGAAGGGAGAAATTCAAGAGATATTAGCAAGGGGAAAGCAAGATTTAGCAACAGACTAGGTAATAAGAAACAGGTAAAGGTAAGTAAAGGGTAAGTAAAATCCAAAGTTATTTGAGGTAAATTTTTGAGATACAATGGGATAATCCAGCTTAATAAAAGAGTGGGACACAAAGGAGAAATGGAGAGGGCATGCAAACCAACATTTATTGAGAATCTGCTGTGTGCATATTGTGCTTGGCACTGCAGAGGGTGCTTCAGTGGGAAATGGGGGCTGAGGGTTGGGGGAACTGAAGGAGAAGGGGAAAGGAAAGAGCTACATGTTCAGATCTAAATAATTTCTTCATTCTGAAGAAACATTTCAGCAATTTCCCTTAGGTGAACATAAGAATGCATGACACCTAGACAGTAAATTTTCAACATTAAAAGATTAAAACAGACTGTGATGCAGAGTAGAAAAGGAGCTGATAGTGCATAAAGGTAGGAATGTGAATGGGGGAGAAGGAGAAGTCAAAGCATTTGCACCAAGCAGAGAATCACCACTGAGTTTATTGAAGGATAAGGAGAACAGGAAATGATAGTGTCTACCATATTCTCTGTCTCTTCATCTTTGTCTCTGTCTGTCTGTCTCTCTTTGGTTCTCTCTCTCTCCCTTTCTCTCTCTCTCTCTCTCTCTCTCTCTCTCTCTCTCTCTCTCTCTCTCTCTCTCTCTCTCTCTCTCTCTCTCTGTCTTTTCTTCTTCTCTTTCTCTGTCTCTCTGTCTCTGTCTCTCTGCCTCTCTATCTCTGTGTGTGTATGTGAATATTGATTAAGTAACATTTTCAGGCAGGGATAGGGAAGGGAGAGAGAGGATGAAGATCCAATTAAGTTAGGTGTAGCCCTTAAGATCCTTATCCCTTTCTTCCTCCACCATAAGTAAGAGAAGCAGCTATGGTATAGTGTATAGTGAGCTATCCAAGTTATTAAGATACCTGAGTTTAAGTCCTGACTCTCATACATACTGGCTATGAGACCCTGGGAAAATCATTTTAACATTGTTTCCCCAAGCAACTTTGTAAGACTATAAATTTCAAAACAGGTGTCAATCTGCTTTGGCAAAGGAAATTTCTTACACCAATAAAATCATAGTTCCCCAAAAAAGTAGTAACAATAATAATAATTTAAAGGTAGGAGTGGATAACTGCTAAAAGTACAAAGAATATTCTGACCTCAGGGAACTTACATTGACTGGAGATAAAACATGTATACAAATAATTAATTAGAGGAGAAAAGGGGCACTAAAAACTAGAGGGATATGGAAAGGCTTCTAAGAGGAGATAACACCTGAGTGAGAACCTTGATGGAAGCTAAGAATTCTAAGAAGTGGAAGTGAAAATGGAGTGTATTCTATTCAAGAGCCTATGAAAAGTCATGGACTGGAACATAGACACCTAATTTAAGGGAGATCAAGAAGGGCAGTTTGGTGGGGATACAGAATATGATGAATAGTGTGGAATAAGTCTGGAAACATAGAAGAGAATGTTGGATGGTTTTAAATGCCAAGGTTGAAAATTCTATACTAAGAGTTTGCATTTTATCCTAAAAGTAAAATGAAGCCACTAAAATTCGTGAGCAGGGAAGTAGCACAGTCAGACCTGTGGTTTAGGAAGATTATTTTGGGAGCTTGTCTGAAGAATGGATTGGAGAAGCAAGAGACTGGAAAAAGGACAACCAATTAGACAGTGCTCCAAGGGTCCAGGCAACAGGTCAACTAGAAAGGTGGTCATATGAGTGAGAGTAACAGATAAAAGAGATGTGACAGTGGAATTGACGAGATTTGGCAACTGATTAAAATCTAGGGATTGAGGCAAAGGGAAGAATGAAGGATAATTCTAAGGTTAGGAACCAGGATGACTGAGAAAACCATAATACCCTCAACAGAAGCAAGGAAGTTTAGTAAGCTTTTGAGAAAGAATTCTATTTCAGACAGGTTGCTTAAGATGCTGGTGAGATATCCAGATGGAACTATCCAAAAGGCCGTTGATGGTGGAGAAATGGAGTTTAGGCCAGATACACAGATTTGGCAATCATCTTTATGGAGATGATCACTGTAACCACAGTAAATGATGGGGTCAACAAGAGAGGATGTTGAGAGAGAAGAAAAGGACCACAACAGATATTCCGGTGACACCTACAGTTAAGGGACAGGACATTAATGATTTTGAATGTGAATGAACTCTCATTAGGTTCAGCCTGGAGATGAACCTGTGAAGTCACTTTGAAAAACAAACCCTATCCAGTGACTATTTTTCCTCTAGGGGCCTACTCATACTTTTTAAAATGTTTCATCCCTAAGCTGTTAGATTCATTTAATAAGTTGTCATAAGCTAGAATAGGAGTTCATTAATTTGGTCTAATTGGGCAAAAAGTCTCATTCAGGGGTGGCTAAGTGGCATAGTGAATAAAGCACTGGGCCTGGAGTCAGAGGACCTGAGTTCAAATCCTGCCTCAAACACTTAACACAAAAACTAGCTGTGTAACCTTGAGCAAGTCACTTAACCCCAGTTGCCCTCCAAAAGCAAGAAAACAAAAAAAAGTCTCATTCAGCTGAAAGTCTCAGTAATTTTTAAAAATAAAATTTTAAATATAGCTAGCAAACATTACCTGGTAGGAACTGCACTTACACATTCATTCATTCATTCATTCAAATAACATTTAAAAGTACATACCTTATGCTAACACTAGAGAAATATGAAGAGTTTCTTTTCTTTTTTTTAACTGATTGAGGTGGCAGTCTAACTAAAGTGTCTAATCTGTGTTGATAAAATTACTTTAATGCTTCACCTAAGAGTCACTTATGCAATGACCAAAAAAAAAAAAAAACCCTATGAACAAAGTAAATAAATGTCACAGTCTATGCATTTTACTACCTGAAGAGCTCCTTGAAGTTCTAAGATTCTTTTTATTATTCTTAACACAATTTTAGCTATTTTGTTTTTCTTGTATAACACTCAAAACAGATTGAAAAAGACAAATTAAAGTAGAAGGGAAGATGTTTAAGGAAGACATGGATTAAATTAAATTAAAGTAGAAGGGAAGATGTTTAAGGGAGACATGGGAAGATTCAACAGTCTGGCAGTGAGATGAAAGAAAAACTATAAAATTCTGTCAGAACTAAAGAAGCATAATAGTCTGAAAACATTTAATGTAGGGGCAAATAGCCCTCTAGGTTTTTAGCCTTTAATAATTAATAATCACTGTTACATATAGCACAATGTAATAATTAATGTTGATAATAGTGACTCGTATCATAAAATGTGTAGCTATAAAGAAAATTAGAGATCACCTAGTTTATCCCTCCTCCATTTGACATATTAGGAAACTCTATGACAGGTTACATGACTTACCCAAAGTCCCACTAGAAATAAGTGGCAGAATGAGCCCTTGACCCTAGGATCTGACTTAAAATCCAAAGCTAGTTCTATCACCACACTCAGTCACAATAAATATTTAGCATAGATAAAATGAAATTTAAGGCCTAGAGGTGTCCAATAAAAGCCTACAGCATTGTTAAAATCTTACATACCCTCCCTGAATTTCAGTTGAAAAAAAAAAGTAAAGGAGACTTCCAGTCAAGATGGCAGCCTGAACAGAGAACTGATAGCTCCAACATACCTACTCCAGCAAAAACATGAAATTCAAAATAAACCAAATGATTATCAAGAGAAATTAAAGTAAGAGTCTTCTTCTATCCCCAGAACTTTTTAAAAGTTTTTAAAAGAAGTCAGTCAGAAAGCAAAAGGAAAGGGAGTCATCAAAAAAAAAATCAGAACGAGAATAGGCAAACAAGCCCAACCTCCCAGTAAAACCAGTGGCAAGCCAAAGATATGCACAGTCCACAAATGTCTGTGTCCAAAAATAGCAAGAGCAGAGAGTGCCTAAACAAAAAGCCAAGGAGGTCAGAAAATGCCAGGGTATTTTGACAGTCCCAAGGTGGAGACCCTGAAAGCCCTAGGAGCAAGGCAATGAACAATGTGGAATGGGGGCACTCAGAAAGAGACAACCCAGTCTAGAAGCACCTGAATCCTTAAGCACTCTATCCCAAGAAGTCACAGAAAGCAAACAATACTAAAGATAAAATGCCTTTGAACTTCAAAAATCAAGAGACGCGACTTGAGGAGGTGAAGATCAGTAGAATCCATGGGATCAAGGGTGAAACCGAAAAAGGCCACCAACTCACCCAAAAGCATAGCAGGAAGCACAGCCTGACTCTGGCACAAAGCTGGAGAGAAGAATAAGTCAAAGAAAACAAAGACCATTATCACAAAAGTAGAATAGATCCCCAAAAAAGAAAAGGCAAGAAATTCTATGGCAACTGTAACAGGAGACTCAAGGGAAAACAAGCATTTTACTACAGGGCTACATGAATACCTAGAAGAAATGAAGCTCAAGACAAAATATGAAAAACAATCTCTTTGAGGAAAGAACTGATAGAATAACTAGAAGAAAAAAAAAGCAGCAAACCTTACCAATTAATCCCATAAAACTAGAATAGGCCAGAGATAAATGACTCCATGAGACAAGTTATACTAGAACATAATTAAGCAAATAACAAAAGAAAAAAGTAATATATATGATATCAAGAACAATCAATGTGGAAAATATGTCAAGGAGAGGTAATTTAAAGAAGCATTGTACTTTCTGAAAACAATTATATTTTTTTAAAGCCTGGACACTCTGTTTCAAAAAATTATAAATAAAAACCATCCAGATCTATTTGAAACAGAGGCCAAAGTAAAAAGAGAAAGAATTCACCAATTGCCTGGAAAAAATTCCAAAAGAAAAAGGCCTAAGAATGTCAGCCGAAATTCACAGCTTCAGTGTCAAAGGAAAAAATACTGCAAGTATCCAGAAAAGAGTTCAAGTACCAAGAAGCCAATCTGTACAACACAAGACCAGATGGTTTTTACTATAAATGGAAGGAGATCATAGAATACAATATTCCAAAAGACAAAAGAGATAAGCTTATAACCAAGAACAATTTACTGATCAAATCTGCTTTAAACAAGGGGGGAGGGGAATGGAGCATTAATGGAATAAAGAACTTGCAAGCACTCCTTTTGAAAAGATCAAAGCTTACTAGGAACTTTGAAATACAATTATAAAAGTGAAGTCGGGTGGCGGCTAGGTAGCACAGTGAATAGAGCACCAGCCCTGGAGTCAGGAGGACCTGAGTTCAAATCCGGCCTCAGACAACTTAACACAAAAACTAGCCATGTGACCTTGGGCAAGTCACTTAACCCCAATTGCCCTCCAAAAAGCAAAATAAAAAATGAAGTTAAGACTATAAAGTTAAATTTCTTTGAGCAATTGGAAGGGGTTATATAATAATGAAGTGTCGACATTCTAGTAGAAAGAGAAGAAACAAGTATCCTTTTAAGAACTTAATTCCGTCAAATCTTATTGGAAAAAGCTAAATAAGAAAAAAAACCGAGGAAATGGAGATGGAATGGTTTTGTTCTAAGTGTTTGAAGAGGGCAGAGAAAAGAAGGGGGAAGGAATACTCTAATATAGAAGGAGGAAAATTATGTCTCATAATTGGGTTGTGTGAAAAGAGCATACAGACATGGAACAGAGGGAATGGGCATGAAATAAACCTCATTCTCACCTGAAATGAAAAAAGAAGGGTTGATCATTCACACACATAAAATAGTTGGTGAAAAAATACATCAAATTCAATGGGGAAACAAGTAGGACTCAAGGGAGAGGGAAGTAAGAGGGAGAATAATACCAAGAAAAGAGTAGCCATAAGCAAAACAAACTTCCTGATATTGAAGGGGTATTAAAAAAAAAAAAAGAATTGAGTCTAAGGGCACATCCATCGATTGGAATGACTGAATAAATTGTGGCATATGAATGTAATGAAACATTATTTTGCTGTAAGAAATGATAAAGGAGGGGCGGCCAGGTAGCACAGCAAGTAAGAGCACCGGCTCCAGTGTCAGGACACGTGGAGATCGAATCCCGGGCTCAGACACTTAGCACCCACCCAGAAACACCTGGCCGTGTAACCTTGAGCAAGTTACTTAACCCCAATTGCTTAGGGGCAGCCAGGTGGCTCAGCGAGTAAGAGCACCGGCTCCAGTGTCGGGATGATCTGGATCAAATCCGGGCTCACCTGGATCAAATCCAGGCTCAGATACTCAGCACCACACCTAGAAATAACTGGCCGTGTAACCTTGAGCAAGTTACTTAACCCCGATTGCTTAAAAAAAAAAAAAAAGAAATGATAAAGGAGATGATTGCAGAATATTCCAGGTATGACAACATAATGCAGAGTTAAGTGAAGAGAATTGAGAGAACAATGTATATAGAAAGACAACAATGTAAAGAAAAATATCTTTGAAAACCTTAAGAAATTTGATCAATGCAATGATCAGCAATGTCTTCAAAAGAGCTGTAATAAAGCATACTACTTGATAGAGCCCATCTCCTGACAGAAAGGTAAAAAATGCACAAAAGGATATACATTTTTGGACATGGTCATTATATGGATCTACTTGGCATGACTATGCCTATTTCTTACAAAGTTTTTTTTCCTCTGTTTTTAGTAGGGGAGGGAAGATGTGACTTGAGAAAGAAATGAGGTATAGCAATTGGGATACAAAAAAACAGAGGGTCATTGAAACATTTATTTAAATGCACAAAAGGTAACTGAAGGAAGTTCAGAAGAAAGTAGACAAACAGGTTTGAAAGGAATGCATGGAATTAATAATACATGTATTAATGTAATACATGTATTAATATAATACATGTATATATGCATACCATATAAGAAGATATACTTCTATATATATTTAAAATTATACATATTCTTTCAAAATATAAATTTCTTTTGTTCTGCTATAAAAATGTAAAAATTTTTGTTGCTTAAGTTTAGAATTTTCTTAATTTTTTAAAGAAAACATAAAAAGTTAAATTTTGATATTCTTTGAGAAGTCAGGAATGTATACGATGCATTTATAAAAGAATTCCATACAATAGTTGATATAAAAATTTGTGTGCTTAAAGGAGTTAATATCCTTATCCAAAAATTTTAATTATATGAAACATCTCATTTCCCAAGATGCCAGTTAAATTTAGTACTTACTTTGGACTTGTTACATGGAAATAAATGATGCCCAAGTGACTGAAAATGAAAATCTTAGCCAAACAAAGATTAAACTTATCATGCTACTGTATATTGGATAGAATACTGGTCGGAATCAAGAAGACCTGGGTTAAGGTCGTGCCCATGGTATGTACTAGTTTTGTGACCATGATCAAATCATTTAGCTTCAAGGTGCTCCAGGAACCTTCAAAGATTTAAAGCTGCAAAGAGATTGTCCATTGGCTCAGAGATCTGAATTTCCCCCCAAAAAAATTTTTTTGATTTTTATTGTTTAGTAACTCCAGTTTAAACTAATAATGTAAACTTAATTAGTCTTAACTTAATTAGTATCACTGAATGGCCTTTTGCTCTATGCCTCTTTCTAGTGTAGTATTTATTTTATTAATTCTGATTTTACTAATCTCTTGCATTTATATTTCAATAACTAGACATCTTTGGTGATTCACACTCTATCCCAATCATATGACTTTTGCAACTAATCTTAGCATTCCTTTTTAACTTTAAGTAATATTTTTATTTTTCCCAATTAACAAATAAAGACAATTTTTTAACATTCATTTTTTAAAATTTTTGAGTTCCAAATGTCTTCCTTCCCTCTCTCATCTCCTCCCTCCCTGAAGTTGAGTTTCTTTTAAGAAATCTCTGTAGACCTTTATGGGTGAATAAAGAGATGAAGCAACAATCTTGGGTCTATTTAAAATGGTATTGTTTTGCTATATATCGTTTAAAATGTTATTCCTATATCACATATAATTTGTCTTCATCAATTCTGCCATGAACCTAAAACTGCTTTACATACATCTCTTCTATTACTTTCCCATCTAACCAAAGCATTTTTTCATTTGAGTAGTTACCTTTTATATCCTATCAGGGAAATTAATTTTTCCTATATTGGTGCCATCATACCATGATAAGATCTGTATGTTGGAAAATGCTCAATGCTGATCCATAGCACTAGCCAAGGAGAACAAAATTCAAGCTACACTAAAGAGTAACATCATGGAAAACACATAGTTTTCCAGTGAGATAAGATTGAGAACAACAGAGACACAAAGAGGCAACAAAGAGCTTAGTTTTAAGTAATTGACATGTTTATATTCTGTAGTGCTTTTTTTTAATGGAAACAAACAAAGGACAAGGAAATATGAGGGGAAAAGAAAAGGTTTTTAGATAAAGAAAGGTTCTACAGGTGACCTTCATGTCATAAGCAACTCTGCACAGTCCAAAGGATGATTTGAACTTTTCTACACTGGCAACAGCAAATGAAAAAAATAGTCTCAGAGTTTTTTCTCAGATCCTCCAATGCCACATATCAACCGTGATCAGTCTTTTAGACCAGGAGTACTAAAGGAAGAGAGTTAGTGGATCCTGGAAACAATTTGGCAAACCATAATCAGCTCTTCTAGTACAATTCAACAAACCTTTATTACATACTTCCTATGTGAAGAACTTTTCAATAGGTACTGGGGTAAGATATAGTCCTTACATAAAATTCAGTTGTTACCTTTATGGAGTTTATAATCTAGTACCAAGGTGTCAAACATGGTGCTTGTGGGCCAAATGCAGCCCACCACACTCCTGAGTATGGCCCAAATCATATTAAATGTAGTTCTTATCCAATTTTTATGTGTGGATGTATTATTTTTAAAAAGAAATATATAAACATGTGTGGTTTTCTAAGTCACTATGCAGCTCACAGGGATCCTAGTGTATGGTTTAGTGACTCCTGTTTCTATTTGAATTTGACACTAATGTTCTAGTAGATTACTGACCACCTGACTTTCCTGACTTCGTTCAAAGTCCAACTAAAATCTTGCCTTCAATTGAAAAAATTTCTCAATCCTTCTTAATTCTAGCTGATTGATCTGTTGATTATTTCCAACATATCCTATATACACCTTGTTTTATATAGTTTTTGTTTTGTTTTGTTTTGTTTTTTTTAGCAATCAGGGTTAAGTAACTTGCTCAAGGTTACACGCCAGTTATTTCTGGGTGTGGTGTTAAGTGTCTGAGCCCGGGATTCGATCTCCAGGTCAATCCTGACACTGGAGCTGGTGCTCTTACTCGCTGTGCTACCTGGCCGCCCCAAAGAAGATACTTTTTTTTTTTTAAAGCAATCGGGGTTAAGTAACTTGCTCAAGGTTACACGGCCAGTTATTTCTGGGTGTGGTGCTGAGTATCTGAACCCGGGATTTGATCCAGGTCATCCCTACACTGGAGCCGGTGCTCTTACTCGCTGTGCTACCTGGCCGCCCCTAAAGAAGATACTTTTTTTTTTAAAGCAATCGGGGTTAAGTAACTTGCTCAAGGTTACACGAATTATTTGTTTTTTGTTTTGTTTTGGTTTTGTTTTTGCTTTTTAGAGGGTAGAGCAATTGGGGTTAAGTGACTTGCCCAAGGTCACATGGCTAGTAAATGTTAAGTGTCTGAGGTCAGATTTGAACTCAGATCCTCCTGACTCCAGGGCCAGTGCTCTATTCACTGCGCCACCTAGCCACCCCTATATAGTTATTTGCATGTTGTCTCCCCAGTGAGACTGAGTTCCTTGAACTACCTTTTACACATAGTAGGCACTAAACAAATGATTATTGACTGACCAACCACCTTCTCCACAACGCACTACTGCTTCTACCACATACTCAGAATTTTTACTACATTTATACCATATTAGCAAAATGGAATTATGGTATAAAATTGTATACAATGTGTTGTAATAATGAAATTCTCCTATCTTAATTCCCCAACTACAGATTCAATATGGTATCAGTAAAATGATATCTGTTGCAAAAACTAACTTAGAATTATGCCAATATGCTGCTCTCATAATCATATCATACTGTGAAATTTGAAAAAAGCATAGCACTCCCACATTAATCTTCATAAAATGCCATTTTTATCATGACATACCCTTCTCAGAAACTTTCTATGATTCCCTCATCTATAGAATAACATACAAATTCCTTAACTTAGCACTAAAGACTCAAAAGATGAACCCAAATTACTTTTCCAATCTTAACTCCCATTATTTCTCTACAGAAATATGCCACTCTAACCAGAATGATCTACTAATTAGTCAATGGCTGGATAAATTAATGCACTGATTCTTTAAAAAAAAACATTTATTAAGTACTACATGCCAGGAACTATGCTAAGTATTGGGAATACAAGTACAAAAATGAGACAGTCTTGTCATCAGGATAACAAAACAACAAATTGGAGATTATCTCAGTAGCCATGTAATCCAACCCATTCACAAAAAAAGCTTACATTCTAATCTGTAATAGAAGGACACAACACATTAATGGGTATGTTGGTCCAAGAAAGGAGTGTTTGGGGAGTCACAGGAAAAGTGAGTTGAGTTGAACCATCATACAGTCAATTGACACACCATTTTCACAAGTAGTATGGCAACACTAATTTGATTGCTGAGCCCATAATAAAAGATGGAAAAAGTGGGAAAGGTATACATGAGGTGGCTAGATGTCCTGACTGGGCAGCTGATTGGCATGTGAAGTATGGTCTGGTCTAGGGATCTAGAACCAGTAGATATAATGAACTGGCTGAATGAATACTCAGTCATCAATCAAGACAGCTCAACCCAGGATAGGCAAACCAGAGATAAGTGTATTGACACTCTCAGGAACTAGGGATACTTTTTCAGACAGTAGAGCCTGAAGATACTGCTCTAGGTAGGGAGAAGTGGCATTATCTCCTCAAATATTCACTATCCCCATTAAAAAATGTCTCATCTATTTCTACTTCTTTGATTTTCCTCAGCTTGCTCACCCATTTAGAATGTCCTTCCCATCTCCTCTCTGTTGTGAATCCTACAAAATGTTAGCATTGAGCATGGGAGCAGAAAAACACAACTGAGATAGCCTACCAGAAAGTAGAGCTTGCAGGAGTCCCCTCAATCAGGTTTATAAAAAGAGCAACTAAAATTAAGAAGTAAATCAACAAAATAGAGTTTTGAAAAGGAGCAGCTATTCCTTGTTACCTTTGGCACTACCTTCCTTGCTAATGTACGGTAGTGAGACTGACCCAATCTATTGCGAAGTTTGTAGTTTAGTGTGTGGAACAATATAGACAACAGGTAGCAATCCAAGAAGTTCCCAGTGGCTTTAGCTATGGTGGTCTGAGATTTTAATCCTGTCTTCATCAGTCATGCAATGTGTGGCCCTGGGTGCAATACCTCCTGGGAAAGTCATCATTATCTTTGTGGTGTGTCTGGATATGACCCATATTGTGTCCAGAGACAAGGCACAGGACATTGTATACACTTAAAAAGGAATTTGAGCAATGACATAGACTATCCTTGAAGATTCAGGCTGAGAGTCGTGTATTTAGTCTTCCCCAAATGGTCTCAATATCTTGTCCTGAGAAAAGATTGCCCATCAGTGTACATTTCTGTATAATGGCACCGATGGACTCATTTCCTTCTTGCTGATTACCATGGAAGAGGAACAACAGGCAGTAAATAAAGCAGGAGACCAATTTCAAGACTGAAAGAACATAATGTCCCTGTGGTGAAACAAGATTAGCTTTCTGATGACTGACTGCCCCAAAAAGTAGCAGCTCCCCATTGGCCAAAGCCTAAAGAATCCGCCTTCCTATTGGGAGAGGAAGGAAACGGGACATGCTGATTTGTCTTCACCATGTAAACTGGCCTCCAAGATTCAGGTCCACATGTTTGCAACTGATATGGATAGCCATTAACATTGAAAACTAAGGGATAACACCCTTGATTAAATAATGGATTTCAGTTTGGGATTACTGCATGGGAAGAAAAGTCTTATTATGGAACTATAAATCTATTCAAGACAGAGTTCCTTGTAGTCTTTGGTTATATGCAGAAAAAGTAGGATGCTGCAACTTTTATGGTGAGATTAAATTAGAGTAAAGAAGTCCTAATTAAATATATTCACAAATACATAGAAAAGTCAGGATTTCAACCCATGTCCTGTTATCAACTGTGAGACCTTGGGCATGTCACATAACTTTGTCTTTTCACTATCTGTAAAATGAGTCAGTTCAAGTAACTCTTGTGCTCTATAATTCTAAGAAGTTCAGCACTAAACAGTCACTATAGACAGATATATGTTACAAGAATGAGAATGGTCAAGTGAGATGAATAATAAGAATAAAAGCTAGTGTCTATATAGCACTTTTAGCCTTTTACACAGATGATCTCATTTGGTCATGAAGGCTATGACCAGTTAAGCAATCAGATGTCAATCCATTGAGGTGTTTTATTAAAGCAGCAGTAATTTGGGAACATGTCTATGTCAGAGACTACTCTACCAACATTATCTTTTATTACTTACTCAAAAAAAGGATGACAATGAGAAGCTGCATTATTTTCTAATAACATCACCATTATTTTGAGGGTTGAGAAATGGTTTCTTAGACCACTGTTAGATTCTGATGAGAACCTATATGGATAGCCCTATCAAATCAGACACCAAAGAGCTGTACCTGATCAAGAGTTAGTCAAAGCCCTCACTCAACCATGTAATAAGATTTTATGGAACTATCTCTACAGACTATTCAAGGAATCTTACTCTGTGTCAATCAAAAGGAACGTCAAGCCCAGGCAGAAATAAAGGCACCATTCCAATAAAGGCTGCTCAAACCAACCTGATTCATTATAATCAAATAGTATTTATTAAAAACCTACTATTATGTACCAGGCACTGTACTAAATGCTAGAGATACAATTACAAAGAGTGAAATAATTCCACTTGCAAAGAGCTTACATTCTAATTTGAAACAATTAAGTTTAAGTATATACAAAATAAACATAAGGAGAATAAATACAAATAAATACAATAAAGTGAATTTCAGGTAGTTTGGTAGTGAAGGCAATAGCCATTGAGCGGGACCATGTAGAGCAGGGGTTCTTAAACTTTTTTTGTTTCATGTACTCCTTAGGCAAGTCTGCTGAAATCTAGTCTTTTCAAAATAGTGTTTTTAAATGCATGCACTAGAATACATAGGATTACAAAGGAAATCAATTATATCAAGAAACAGTCACAAAATAAAATTTTAAAACAGATTAAGAATCTCAAATAAATTGTTATGCTTGAAGCATGTCATGAAGGAAGATGGAGATTCTATGAGACAAATATGAGGGGAAGTACATTCCAGGCACAGAGGAAGAGAGATGGAAGGTGGAGTTTTGCAAATAAAGAACACAGAGAAAGGCAGTTTGACTGAATCACATAATATGGGAGAGGGAGTAATATACAATGAGAAAAGATAGGTTGAGGCCAAGTTATGAAGGGTTTTAAAAACTAAACACAGAGGGGGCTCACTTTGAGAAGTGTTCTGTGATGTGATCAGATGAGACTCTGGGAAGCCGTTGTTGAGAACCCCCCCCCCCCAACCCGGCTTTGAAAAACCCAGATGTTGATTTGGTATGGATGTAATGGTTGGACAGTTTGGAAACCTGTCTACTTGATCTGTTTCTCTGTCTTGATAATTCTTTCTGTATACTCTGAAATTCAGGATGCTGACCTTTTTCCCCTGAGCTAGGTAAGCGATATATATTTGACTGATTAAAGTAAGCTATTAACCAATTTTGAGTTGCTTTCCTTTAGCTAAGCAGATCTAAGAACCTGTGTTGGCAGCCACCTTGGGGACACTGGGGTGGTTGCTGCTACAAAATGGTGGTGATGATGGGATCTGCAGAGTAAAAGGAAAGTATGGGGGGGATGGGATAATTGTTTGTTTCCCAGTTGTGGTAGCTGTGACTCTGTGGAGCCATGGACCAGGAGAGAAGAATGGCCTGCATGCGGACTTCACTGAGCTGAGAGCAGGAATGGTGAGTTGCCTGCATCAGGACCTGGGCAGAAGCCAGGAGCGGCTGCCACCTGCGTGAGGAGAAGGAACCCAGGAGTTTGGAATTCAGCCACAGGAAAAGATTAGAACTGAGCAGCAAAGCAGGGGCACTGAATGTTTCCTTGCTGCATCCCACAGTTTGGGACCCAGGAGCACCCTCTCTGTACTTGGAAGCAGGGGCTGGAGCTGTGTGAAGGGAAGGACACCCCCCTCCACCCAAGAGAACTTTATTTGGACTCTAGTTTTGAATTGAGGTAATAATGCAATGTACTTTGTGTTTGTTTAAGGCCTTGTGGCCACTTTGGTAACTTTAGTTCTGTATCTTGAAAATGTGACCTAAGAGATGTTTGGTGCTAATTCAAAAGTAAATTGACTATGCTATGGGCAGAAAGATCTTGGGGCCAAATGTAATGGAAATGCAAATTTAAAGATCTGCCCTACCCCTAGGCCCTTTGATAGGCTTAAGAGACTCTGAGAACTTTCCTTGAGTTGAAAATATATTCTGCTCCCTAATAGGCTGAATGTGGTCACCTGGAGCCTGTGGCAGGAGGCTTGGTTTTCAGGAATGCCCACACCTTGATGCTGTGTGATTGGGCAGGGGGTCAAGAGGGTGGTTACATTCTCTGACCCAAGAGAAGGCTATATAATCCCTGATGAGGCTTTGCTTTGGGGCTCACTTTGAGAAGTGTTCTGTGATTTGATCAGATGAGACTCTGGGAAGCCGTTGTTGAGAGCCACCCCCCGC
>NW_027186296.1:103968099-103971925 GCF_028583685.1 Petaurus breviceps papuanus
ATCAGATGAGACTCTGGGAAGCCGTTGTTGAGAGCCACCCCCCGCTCTCCCCCCCCCCCCCGTCCCTGCTTTGAAAAGCCCAGATGTTGATTTGGTATGGGTGTAATGGTTGGAGAGTTTGGAAACCTGTCTACTTGATCTGTTTCTCTGTCTTGATAATTCTGTCTGTATACTCTGAAGTTCAGGGTGCTGACCTTTTTCCCCTAAACTAGGTAAATGATACATATTTGACTAACTAAAGTAAGCTTGTTAACCAAAAAAGAAAAAAAACTAAACACAGAAATCTATATCTTATTCTAAAGCAATGGTGAACCACTAGAGTTTTTTGTGTTTTTTTAAGAACAATGAATGTATTTTACAGACCACAAAATAAGATGCATGGTCTGCCACTGACACATATTCCTTTTACAAAGACTTCTCACAATAATGTATGAGACATAAGACGTGCTAAATACTAAGGACTGTGTGTTCTATGAGTGTGCACTTCTTACAATCAAGTCTGTTCCACAAAATTCGGGACATATGGTTGCCATAACTATAACCCAAACTCTGAGTTATACATGTCTGAAACAAAGAACAAGGAAATTTTGAAGAGGCAGAGTTTGCCTTAGGGAGGAATAAGTGAGGTCATGATGTTCTTGCCATTTTCCTCTCTCATTTTCCCTTAGGCCTCTTATTTACTCCTTTTCTGAATTATTGCTGGATATGCTTGTGGTGATCAAGTGAACTGACAGGACTAACTGTCCCAAAACCTATATTGCCCTATTTTTTCCAGTTCATACACAGGGAAAAGAATGAGCCAAATCTCTAGCCCATAGGTAAAAGATCAGGCTCCAGAAATCCTTTGAAAATAAGCTCTCTGAAGAATTATATCTATGAGAAGGACATATATGTTGGAATTAGAGCTAAAAGAGACCTTGGAGATCATCTAGTCTGAGAACTATCAAAGTATATACTACCAAGTATAGTGACTTGTCCAAGGTCACAAAATGAGTCAGAATTCAAACTCAAGTTTTTTTCCAACTGCAAATCCAGCTCTCTCTGTCTCTGTCTCTCTGCCTCTCTCTGTGTCTCTCTCTCTCTCTCTGTCTCTGTCTCTCCCTGTCTCTGTCTCTCTATAGCAGCAACCACACTGGCATACCCAGGATGGCTGCTAGTACAGGTTCTTAGATCTGCTTTACTACAAAAGATAGCTGTTCAAGGGGTCAACAATCTTTTTTTCATTACATTAATTAGTTCAGGGAAAAAGTTAGCACCCTGAACTTCAGAGAAAATCCAAACAAAGAAAATACAAGCAGGGAAATAAAGACCAATGTACAAGGTTTCTAACTGTCTGAGAAATTAATACAGATCAACAGACAGATCCAACTGTCTGACCAAGGCAACACATACATAGTTACCAGAGAGAGAAGCAACAACATCTGGGTTTTTCTAAACTGGGAGGGGGGGAAGAGGAAGAGGGTCCTTAACGACTACCCAGAGTCTCATCTGATCAAATCACAACAAGGAGTGAGCCCCAAAGCAAAATGTTAACATCAGAGTATATATACCTTTTTTAGAACCATAGGGCATTACAAACAACGCTCATGACTCAATGTCTAATTAGAAATTAACAAAAGGTGTGAAAGTGTTCCTACAAGCAAGCCTCCCCTAAGTAAGCTTTCCTTAATGAGCTCCAAGTGAGGTCTATTAATGAGTGGGGAAGATCTTATAGCCCATTAACATTATATATACCACCCTGGATAGTCACCTAAATAGCAGAATTTTTATTTTCTAAGAACCATTTCTTAGTGGTTTTGTTTTGTCACGCTTTTTACAATTAGGCCAAAGTTCAATTTGGCAGCCACAACTTTCTGACTAAGTAGAAATTCTCCCATAGTACTCAGAGGGGGTGCAGGTAACCACCTTTGTGATCTTGGGCAAGTCACTTGATTTCCTCAGTTCCCTCATCTGTAAAATGTTGGATTAAAGGGTCTTTGAAATTCCAGCTTTAATTCTATGAATGTAGAAGAATTAAGGAAATATATAAAATAACATTCTTTCAACATTGCTTAAATCATGGGGTTTACCAGTTTTCAGTTGAATATGACTTTCAGTACCATCATAATTGCAAACATGCAACAATTTTGAAAATATATACCAAGACAATTTGGAAAGGACTATATGTCATACTGAGAAAAGCACTAGGCTTAGGGTTTGAAGACCTGGAGATAAACCTAGATTCAAATCCTACTTCTACCATTTATTACCTCTGCCCCTTTATGCTCTGTTAATCTAGGCAATTTATATTTCTTTAAATATTCATCTACTTCACTTAGGTTGTTAGATTTCTTGGCATATAATTGGGCAAAATAGTTCCTAATAATTGCTTTATTTCATGTTCCATTGGTGGTGAATTCACCCTTTTCATTTTTGATACTTGGCAATTTTATCTTCTTTTTTTAAATCAAATTTGCTCAATAGTTTATCTATCTTATTGGTTTCTCTTTTTTCATAAAACCAGCTCCTAGATTTATTTATTAGTTCAATGGTTTTCTTACTTTCAATTTTATTAATCTCTCCTTTAATTTTCAAGATTTCTAATTTGGTGTTTAATTGCAGGTTTTTAATTTGTTATTTTTCTAGCTGTTTTTTTAGCTGCATACTCAATTCATTGATCTGCTCTTTCTCTATTTTATTGATGTGAGTATTTAGAGATATAAATTTTCCCCTAAGTAATGCTTTGGCTCCCATAAATTTTGGTATGTTGTCTGAAATTTGTCTTTAATGAATTTGTTAATTTTTATACGATTTGTTCTTTGACCCACTCATTCTTTAGGATTATATTATGAAGTTTTCAATTAATTATTAATCTACCATTCCACTGCCCTTTATTGAATGTAATTTTTATTGCATTATAATCTAAATAGGATACACTTATTATTTCTGCTTTTCTGCATCTAATTGTGAGGTTTTTATGCCCTAATATATGGTGAATTTTTCTGTAGTTGCCATGTACTGCTGAGAAAAAGTATATTCCTTTCTATTCATCTTCAATTTTCTCCAAAGCTCTATCATATCTAACTTTTTAAAAATTCTATTCATCTTTTCATTTCTTTCTTGTTTATTTTTTTTTTTGTTAGATTTATTTAATTCTGAGAGGAGAAAGTTGATGTCCCCACTTAGTATCATTTTACTGTCTATTTCCTCCTGTAACTCATTTAACTTTTCCTTTAAGAATTTGGATGCTAGGGGAAGTTAGGTGGTGCAGTAAATAGAGCACTGGCTCTGGAGTCAGGAGGACTTGAGTTCACATGTGGCCTCAGACACTTGACACATACTAGCTATGTGACCTTGGAGAAGTCATTTAATCCCAATTGCCTTGCATTCCCCCCTTCAAAAAAAATAATTTGGATGCTATACCATTTGGTGTATATATGTTTAGTATTAATATCACTTCATTGCCTATGTCGCCTTTTGGCAAAATGTAGTTTTTCTGCTTATCTCTTTTACTTCAATCTATTTTTTATTTTACTTTGAGATCATGATCACTGCCCCTGCTTTTTTTTTTACTCCAACTGAAACATAAATTCTGCTCCAACCATTTACTTTTACTTTGTGTGTGTGTGTGTGTGTGTGTGTTTCTCCCTCAAATGTGTTTCTTGTAAAGAAAATATTGTAGGATTCTGGCTTTTAATCCACTTTTCTATCCACTGGTTTATGGGTGAATTCATCCAATTGACATTTACACTTATGATGACTAACTGTATTTCCTTCCATCCTGCTTCTTTCTCCCACTACTCTCTCTCTCTCTCTCTCTCTCTCTCTCTCTCTCTCTCTCTCTCTC
>NW_027186296.1:103971935-104015135 GCF_028583685.1 Petaurus breviceps papuanus
CTCTCTCTCTCTCTCTCTCTCTCTCTCTCTCTCTCTCTCTCTCTCTCTCTCTCTCTCTCTCTCTCTCTCTCTCTCTCCATCTTTTTTCAAAAGTGTCATGTATGTTATTCTCTCTTTGAGTCAATTCCAATGACAGGAAGAATCAAATTTTCCCACCTACCCTCATTTTCCCCTCCATTATAATTTTTCACATTCTACCTTTCCCTTCCTTCTTCTCCTAGTGCAATTATCTTTCTTACTCTTTAATTTTATTTATTTATTTGTCATTCCAACATAGTCAACTTATACCCATGCCCTCTGTCTATGTATACTTTTAACTGCCCTAATAATGATCAAGTTCTTAGGAGCTACAAATATCATCTTTCCATATAGAAATGCAAACAGTTTAACCTTATTGAATTCCTTATGTTTTCTCTTTCCCATTTACCTTTTGATGCTTCTCTTCAGTCTTGTATTTTAAAGTCTAGTTTTCTATTCAGCTCTGGTCTTTTCATCAGGAATGCTTGAAAGTCCTCAATTTCATTAGAGTCATTTTCCTCCAGAAGTATTATGTTCGGTTTTGCTGGTTAGGTGAATCTTGGTTGTAATCCTAGTTCCCTTGCCCTCCAGAATATCATGTTCCAAGCCCTCCAAATCTTTAATGTAGAAACTGCTAAATCCTGGGTTATCCTGACTGAATTGCTTCTTTCTGGTTGCTTGAAGTATTTTCTCTTTGAACTGGGAGATTTGGAATTTAGCCATAATACTCCCAGGAGTTTTCATTTTGGAATCTCTTTCAGGAGGTGGTTGATGGATTCTTTCCATTTCTATTTTACCTTCAGGTTCTAGGATATCAGGACACATTTCCTTGATAATTTCTTGAAAGATGATGTCTAGTTATTCTTTTTGATTATGGCTTTCAAGTAGTCCAATAATTCTTAAGTTATCTTTCCTTGATCTATTTTCTTGATTAGTTGTTCTTCCAATGAGATATTTCACATTTTCTTCAAGTTTTTTTTTTTTAATTCTTTTGGTTTGGCTTGATTTCTTCATGTCTCATGGAGTCATTAGCTTCCACTTGGCCAATTCTAATATTTAAGGAATTATTTCTTTATTAAGCTTTTGTACCTCCTTTTTGAATTGGTCACTTTTTTGTTTGTTTTTTTTGTTTTGCTTTTTGGAGGGGGGTGGGCAGGGCAATTGGGGTTAAGTGACTTGCCCAAGGTCACACAGCTAGTAAGTGTTAAGTGTCTGAGGCCGTATTTGAACTCAGGAACTCCTGACTCCAGGGCTGGTGCTCTATTTACTGTGCCACCTAGCCACCCCCAATTCTACTTTTTAAGAAGTTATATTCTTGGGGGTGGCCAGGTAGCACAGTGAGTAAGAGCACTGGCTCCAGAGTCGGGATGACCTGGGATCGAATCTGGGCTCAGACACTTAGCACCACACCCAGAAATAACTGGCTGTGTAACCTTGAGCAAGTTACTTAACCCCCATTGCTTTAAAAAAAAAGTTATATTCTTCAGTGAATTTTCGTACACTTTTTTCCATTGTTTAATTCTGCTTCTTAAGGAGTTCTTCTCTTCAGTGAATTTTTTGTACATATTTTAGCTTTTTTACTCTTTTTTCAAGTGTTTCTTCAGTAATTTTTTGTACCTTTTTTACAAGACTGTTGACTCTTTTTTTCATTATTTTCTTACATCAGTATCATTACTTTTCCAATGTTTTCCTGTATTTCTCTTATGTGGCTTTTAAAATCCTTTTTAAGCTCTTCCAGGAGTTTGGGGGTTTAGTTTTTTTTTTTTCATGAGACATATTCACATTTTTCTTTGAGATTTTGCATGTAGCTGATTTTATTTTGAAGTAAGAAAACTCTGACACTCAATAGCTATGTATGTGATCATGGACCAATTATTTAATTTTTCTGAGTTCCAGTTAACTCTATAAGACTACATCATATGAGTTAAAAGGATAAAACAGGATAAGCTAGAATAAGAAAATGATCAAGGAAAAATTGTAGATTATGTATTTGCCAAGAGAAGATTAATTTCAAGTAGTCAGCTGTGGAAATAAATATTTATTAAGTGCTTACTATCTGCCAGGCACTATACTAAGCACTGGTGTGGGGGGAGGGAGAAAGGCAAATACAAAGTCCCTATCCTCAAGGAGTTCCCTTTCTAATGGGGAAAACAACATTTGAACATCCCTACAATTAATTCACACTAATTGTTCCTTCCTTAAACTAGAAAAAAAAATTTGACTGACCCAATACTCACTCTCTCTGACCCATAGATTTCCTACCACCTGGAATCAAGAAACAACTATAGGGGTGGCTAGGTGGAGAATGAGTAAGAGCCCCAGCCCTGGAGTCGGGAGGACCCGGGATCAGCTCCGACCTCAGATACTTAACATTCACACAAAAAAGAACTGGCCGTGTAACCTTGGGCAAGTAACTTAACCCCAATTGCTTTAAAAAAAAATAAACTTAGCTATATTCTTTGGGCATTACAATAAAAAGTAACTGTTTACCCACTGGACATTGACCAGTTCTTGTTTTCTGGGATAGAAAAACACAAATGATCCCCACCTTCCAGCCCAATGAAATTAACGACTTGACAAAAGCCATAGCATTCAAAATAATTCACATAAGCTTGAATGACATTCCTATTATGTTATATTTTCAGGGTATATGCTGTCATCATTGGAATTGAAGAGGGATTAGAAATTATTATGTAGAAATACTGGTCCCTGGGAAATACAGAAGCTTCATTCTTGATGCTTAAAACAGAAGCCAATCATTTCCATCTTTCAGCCAACCAGATATTTTAGCACCACCAATGGATGGTATGGAAAGTACAGGCCCCATTGCTCTATGCCAAAACACAGCATAAAGTACTATGCTGTCTTTATGATTTCCTTTGTGGTCTAAGACATGGTGATGAGCTGTTTCCTGCCTTGGCCTTCCTTCCCCAGAGACCTATGAAATCACATATGAATTTAAAATTCTGTGATTCAACCTTTTCCAGAATAACATGGGAAGGATTTTACATGATGTGTCTGGCATATAATATAACTGCTTTCCCATTCACCCCCTGATTCTTATTCAGATATGGATTGGAGTATATGGCCCTTAAGGTCTTCTTCCAACTGAAATTCTGTGCTTCTCTGACTCTGTTATGGACTAATTTTCTCCTTCCCATCTTGTTAGAGAAAATGTCATGTCAGATTTACTGAAGCAGAGATGTTTGAATGATGATTTCAGATCATCTATCTCAGATAGTCAGATAGTTGTCCAGGGTCTGGTCATTGAGAAGCCAAGCCCATGGCAGGAGGTAAATCCCTTTATGGGCAATTGGTTTCTCATACACGGGAGATTCTATATATTTATTTCAGAAGGATTTAACAGCAATAATATTTTATCCCTAGAAATGTCTAGTGGGCACTCAAACCCAGAATTAAAAGAAGAAATGAGACAATGAGATGAGGAAATGAGACAATCCCATGGATACTGGGCTCTGAAAATAGAAAAACAACATTGCTGGCCCCCTGTGATACAGCTAACTTCAGAGGATGACGAAACTACACTGTGCCGGACTGAAGTCTTCTGCACCTCTCCCATGACCCACACCACTCACTTGGGCTGTGACAAAACTACACAGCTGGAAACCTAGTGATCTTAAGCAGCCCATTTCAAGTCCCAGAGAGGCTTGTATCACACACACTTGCATGAGAAGAACAAGAAGAAAACGTCATTAAAGCAGATTTCCACTTCCTACAGTCCCAATTAAGAGCTTGCTGATGGATCCAGTGATTCTGGCTACAGAGTTTTGTTCTGTCAAATTACAGTTTAAGCAAAAGTTACTGAATAAAATTGGAGATGTTTAGCTAGTCTTTGGTAATACACTAGTCTGAGTATTAAACACTTTACATCTCTAAAGTAGATACTGATTTCTGTATTATGTAATTAATTGAACCCATGATATATTATGTATGTGATCTTCTGGGTACCACATCTATATGGAATGCCCATGATGTATGGTCAATTTGACTATTCCAATTAATTTCAATCTACAGCTACAGGTAGGATCATATATTTGGAAGGGTCTTTACTTGTCATTTATACCAACTTCTTCATTTTAAAGATGAAGAAATTGAGGCTCAGAGAGGTTAACAGATATTCCCAAGGTTATAACAGAAGTAAATGACAGATTTGAACTAAGGTCCTCTGGTTCTGAATTCAGCACTGTTACATTACACATGGTGATGTCTACTGTCACACACTAAATTGTGGGTGAGGAAATTGAACATTATCATCAATTGTATTTTAACAGAGCTATAATTAAGGCAAAGTAACCAAAGCTAATTTGAAGAGGGAGTCCTTCTAGGGGAAACTTTCCTCCCTAGGTGACTTCCTCTCCCTGTGATACAGTCACCTGGAAGCCTTATAGCTTAGTTTTCTACCTGCTGCATGGCAATTTTTCTTAGCCCAGTTCTACCACCCCCAACCCCTGCCGAGGTCCTGTTCATACAGTTTCCTTCTCCTAGGTATACCTCCCCCTAAAGTTCAACAGGTACCCATGGTCTCATTGTCTTCTGAATCCTGAACTGCCATTCTCTCACTCCCAGCCTCCTCCCCATCTTTGATGGACTCTTCTCTGAACCACTACTTTCTCTACTCCTTGTCCCCACCCTATTCCTCACTGAACTATTTTTCCCAGGTGAAAAGACTACTAGCTATGACTCTGGGTTGTATGATGTAAATGTGACCACTGTTAGTCCCACCTGAAGAAACACCCTCTATCTCTGTTACTCTTTAGTTTTTTTTCCCTGCCTTGGGTGAAAATTAATATGAAAGTTGAACCATGCCACCCACATAACTAAAGCACAGAAGAAGGTAAAATGGAAGACAAAATTACTAGTAGAACCCAATCCCATTATATGGTCCATTCTTTTGCTGTTAAACAAGACCACACTAAATCTAGCATAGTTCTTGGTGTTTCATGTTACCTTTCATTCCTAAGCATGAAACCACTGCCCACCAACAGTATTCTGAATTTTTTTAACCATAAAAATGAATTTGTTTGATCCACTCACACTCTTACTTGGCCATACCATTGATCATATTTCTAAAACATCCAGCCAGGCAAAAGGGGCAATTTGGAAAGTTAACTCTTCAGTGTAGACTAAGGTTTTCACACCCTAAGTCTCATGTGAACTACTCCATCTCTAACAACTAAATAAGCCAGTCATAGGTGATGGGCTTTTTCTATGTGACAAAAAAAAGCTGATTTTGTGTGGATTTGTAACAAATAAAAAACTGCTCCTGAAACAATGAAACTCACTGGACAGTTGACTGCTGAAATCTCCCGTTACTATATCCCTGCTGCACAGAGAAGTAGCTCTTTTGCTTTATGCTGGATATGGAATTTCTAGAGAGGAATCTTCATGGAAAAACTTTCTCAGCTAGTTTCCATGCCCTGCACTGTGCCCTCCCTAACTCCTATGAGAGCTGTGTAAAAAAAAAGTGTGGGAAAAGTACTCATCAAATCTCAACGTGGATGTGTAGTAATAACTAGGAATAATTATGAGCTCTATCAATCAAAGCTCTAATGTGTATTTTGAAATTAAAACAATATGGAAGAGTTTAGGTCAACAAAAATGCTGATTTGTACAAAAACAACAATTAAAGTATGATGAGAAAATAATGCTAAAGGGAATAGTCCATGAGAGGATTTTTCTGAACTTGTATAAAAATTGATGGGAGTAAACAACATTCAAAGTACGAGAGAGAATGCAATGTCAATCAGATGAAATACTGAAGATCATTGCCCAATGACCACATGATTGATCTGATTTGGTTATTACACTTTCAAAAATACAAGATCATTCAACTCAATAAGGGTTTGTCAAGCACCTACTACGAGCAAGGCTAAGCACTTGGGAATACAAAGAATCCCTTTCCTCAAGGAGTTGATATTCTTTTGGGAGGATACAAGATGTACACAGATAAGTAGTGACAAATATTGGTAGAAGAGAAAATTCTAGTAACTGAAGGCAATGCAGAAGTTTCATGTGGGGAGGTGAGGGAGGGAGGAGGGAACACCTGAACTATCTTGAAAGGAGCTAGGGATTCCAAAGGCAGCATTAGGGAGGGAGAGTCATCCAGGCCAAGGAAAGGAGTATGAAAAGATAGAGAGGCTTCCAATTGACAGTTGCATATGGGAAACAGCAACTTTGGCTGGGTCATAGAGTGTGTAAGAGAAAGTAATAATGAAATAGTATATGTATTTGGGGGGCTTTTCAAATGAAAGCCAGGTATGAAAAACAAAAGTCAAATGAATCATTCTGTCACATAGGTACACCACTCAAATCATATTTCTTTCTCGTGTGAAAGTCAAATACTAAGTCAAAACATTTTAAACTTCCACCTTTTTTAAAACATATGCTAGCAGAGGCCCAAGCACCAGGAAATGAAATTTTTTTAGCTCTAACAATTCACAGTCTGACCATAGCTACCTTGTCAGATTTGACTCACATGATTGCCCTTGCCAGAATTTAAATTGTAGTCAAACTGGCTTACTAGATATACCTAAACTGCATCTCCTACTTCAGTGCCTCTTACAAGGCTGTCCCTCAAGCCAGGAATGCACTCACTCCTCATTTCTGCCTCTTAGAATGCTCAGCTTCCTCACCCTCCACCCTATCAACCCCAGCACCATGTTCCACAGGAAGTCTTTTCCCATCTAAGCCTAGTTGTTAGGGCTCTTTCTCTCTTCAAACTATTAAATATATACTTACCTGTTTATATATTGCACCTCTCCCAGTAGGATGTAGGTTCCTGAAGGCAATGACTACTCTTCATTTTTGTCTTTACATCTATGGTGCCTAGGACCATGCCTTAATATGTAGAAGCACTTTATAATATTTGCTGACCAAATGAATGAATGAACTGAATAAGACCACAAAGTTAAAAACTGATAAAGATGTGGAGATGTTATAATCACTGATGGGAGACAGACCCACCCACACTGATGAAATCAGAAGTAATGAATTCTCTTACTTTTTATCGTCCGTTCAGTTGTTTTTCAATCATGTCTGACTCTTTGTGACCCCATTTGGGTGTTCTCGGCAAAGATACTAGAGTGATCCGCCATTTCCTTCTGCAGTTCATTTTATAGATAAGGACACTGATTAGTTAAGTGACTTACTTGCCCAGTGTGATACAGTCATAACAGTCTGAGGCCAGACTTGTATTCAGGAAAAGGGGTCTTCTGACTCCAGGCCTAGCATTCTATCCACTGTACCATCTAGCTGCCCTGAATGCTTGTACAATTGAACGCAAATGGTTGTAAATGCTTTAAAATATCTTGGAAAAATCTAAGAATCAAGATTAGTGTTTTTCTTTCAAGCAGAAAGGTTGACTACTTTATCAATAACAGAAAATATATGAAGAACAAGAACTTACCAATATGGACAACCAAATGGTTAAAGATTAAAAAGAAAAAACATCAACTCATTTGGTAACAGGTTGACATAGACTGTACCTATGGAATGTTAATTGATCATGTAGTTAGCGATACCAAAATGCAAATTAACTGACTCTTCTAGTTGGCTTGACTAGATTTCATTAACATTATATAAATGTGACTTCCATTAATTTAGTAAAAAAATAATCCTTCAAATTAATGAGTTGCCTGAATTTTTCGCATCTTCCCATAATTGGAAGAGAAAAGTGAAAAAGTCAAACATCATTATAATTCCATTCAACAAGCATTTGTTAAAGCTGTATGCGAGATCCCATTGGATATTTGAATTTTAATTCAAATATCTATTCAAACAATGGTATATTTCCAAGTATTCAGATATGAGTGCTTTATAGTACAGTTATAACAATAAACTGAAAGATTTGGAGTAGGAGGAATAATTTGTTTAGTTTATTTGATTTTTCCCCTAATTTTTTCCCACTAAATCAACCAAATTTATGTCTCCACAGCACCATTCAGTCAAATCAGTTAGAAAAAAATCCAATAGTCAGGATATAATCAAATAGCTCTATTAGTTGAGCAATTTTTCACCTTTCAACTGGTTTGGTATCAGTCTGAACTAAGCTTTGGTACTACACAGTCTTATAGCAAATGCATCCCACTCTTGAACTCAGTCTCTGTTCAATATGGTGCCAGAAATTTCTTACAAGCTGACCATCTGATAATAGCTAAGACAACTGATACCCACTTGCTTGACTGACTTGTCTTTCAAAACTGGAGAAGTCATTGACTTCTTCCTTTAAAAGGATTTACCTTTTTTTTTAAAGCAGCTCCTATTATGTCCTCTGCCCTGTTTATTTTTGAAACCACAGCTTCAAAGAGATGAAATTACTAAATCAAATTATTCAACTGGGCTGGAATGGGGTCACTCATGCAGCTGTGCATTTTCTCAGGCAAATCAGTTCACCTACCCTACCATGGAGATTGACAAAAACCATCAATTGGAACCAGAGTTTATGCAAGTAGGCAGGTATATGTTCAACTGTTTTGTGGCTGGAATGAAGTGCAGGAGTTAAAAAAAACAGTAACTTGCTTAAAAATGCCTAGAAGGAACTTAAAATCTATCAGATTCTAAGGCAAGTAATTATAATGTTGAAATATTCAATATGATAAGCAGATACCCCTTTCTTCAGAATTAAGATTTGAAATTTATGGGCTTGTGTCTTTTGTACATTCAATATAGTGACTATTAGTACTGCATGAGTGCACACAAATACCAGATCTTGTTCTTTCTTCCCCCTACAGGGAACATTCTGTCATATCTCCTGGTCATCATAAAGATGGTAAAGTTAACTGGAGAAATGGATATCTTTATCCCTTTTCAAGGCTATTAAGTCATTCTAGTCATATCTAACTCTTTGATACTGGAGTGGTTTGCCATTTTCTTCTCCAGCTCATTTTGCAGATGAGGAAACTGAAACAAACAGGGTTAAGTGACTTGCTGAGGGTCACACAGTAAGTTTCTGAGGCTGGATTGGAACTCATGAAGATGCCTCTTTCTAACTCCAAGTCCAGTGTTCTATCCACTGTGCCACCTAGCTGCCCACTTTTATCCTTGTACCACACTTTATCACCAATATGGAGATAGATACAGCAATTCATCTAGGTATAAGCCTGGCTGGTGGATAGAATCCCCAATGGAGAAAGAGCATAAAGGGAGAAAAAACTCCTCTCTCCTAGATGCCTAGGCAACTGAGCAATTGATCTCATTTGGATTCAGCAGATGGTGGTAATTTATTTTGAGACACTGGAGAACCTGGGAGTTAAAAGAAACAATATTTATAGGGGTAGCCGGCGGCGCAGTGAGTAAGAGCACTGGCCCCAGAGTTGGGATGACCTGGGATTGAATCCGGGCTCAGATATTTAGCACCCACCCAGAAACACATGGCCGTGTAACCTTGATCAAGTTACTTAACCCCAATTGCTTTAAAGAAAGAAAGAAACAATATTTAATAACTGTGTCACCAAGGGTAATGAATTTAACTCCTCTCAGCCTCAGTTTCTTCATGTAAAATGGAGGTGATAATACTTCCAGTCTATCTCTCTTTCTTTCTCTCTCTCTCTCTCTCTTTCTCTCTCTCTCTCTCTCTCTCTCTCTCTCTCTCTCTCTCTCTCTCTTTTCTCTTTCTTTCTCTCTCTCCCTATCTGTTTATATCATCTATCCCCTAGAGTCATTGTGAAGATGAAGTAAGGTTTTGTGTATGTGTGTGCAAAATGCTTTAGAAACCTTAAAGCACAATATAAATGTCAGCTACTATAATTATTGTAATTTCTAAGAGTTTCATATTATTTCCTTGAGTTTACTAGTTTTCACCTATTCACAATCATACAGAACACCAAATAGACCCCAAAACAGAATTTCTGGTTTCCCTTGATGCAAACCATAGGAAAAGACAGACTGAAGGAAAGTATTCTTGAATCATCCAGTCTTTTGATGACTGACTTTAGTTTCCTGTATTAAACTAAACTACTTTTATGAGCAAGTCTTAAGCATATAAAATAAAAATACATATATTATATGAAATATAACCTGCCACTAGCACTGAACTGGGGTAGTTTTAGAATATTTTCAGAAGTACTTTACAATAGGATTTGGGCCCCAGTTTCTGCAACAGTAAAATAAAGAGTTTTGACTAGATTGGCAATCTAAAGATTTTTTCTTCTCTAAATCCTAGCACCCTAGACTTCAAACTTGTATTAAATACAAAGTGCTTAGCTAAAGGTAAAGAATGCATCAACATTCCACTAGATTGGACTAAATACCTTTTTTTGGCTGAAGGTGACTGAAAAACAGCCAAGCACATTTTGATAATCCTTTCTTAAAAAAAAAAAGCACACAATAAACATGTCCCAGCTTGCATGCCAGGCCATTTTTGAAGCATGCAGTTTTAAGTAAAGATTACTGAGAAAATGCCAAAGTTGGAAGTAGCTGACAAAAATAATTCCTAATAGATCCATCAATAAAATAACAGTGACAACTTAGGTCTAAGATTAATAGGATAAACAGAAGAAAATACAGAAACTAAAGCAAATGCAAACTGAAAAACAGCTTTGTAAATAATGGTCTAGGTATTTCCAACTAATAAATTTATAATATAAGTAACCAAGGGCACTAGGAGATTGACATGGCAGAATATTGTGGAGAAAACCACACTTCTCCCCCACTTCATTTGATTCTATCTTACTAACTGGCTAATTCTAGCTTACTCACTAGTTCTAGTCTAAAGGAAATGTTATTTCATTGACTGTGTGAACTGCAAAAAATAATCAAATGATAAAATTAAACATTACAATCTTTTTTTGGTTTTGGTTTTCGTTTTTGGTACCACTATTTCATTTGCTTGGGGTATTCAGTGGCATGGATCCTCCCTCCTCTCATGCAAATCATTATTATCAGTATTTCAACCTTCATAGAGGAGGTTCAAAAGACTGGAGAGTAGTGGATAGGGAACTAACCCTGGAAGTCTTCAATCCCACCTCTGACACCTGTGACTTCATGTAGATCACTTAACCTCTCAGATTTAACCCTAGACCACTCTCTAAGACTGTAAGTTTCAGAAGAGTTGCTGATTTACATTCTTAAAGGTAGTTTCCTATGCCATTGTAATAATAAGACCAGATGACTCCCTCCTCTCACCCTACTCCCAAAAGAAAAAATAGGATAATATATGAACTAAAGGTATGAATTTGGATAATTTTTCTCAATAATGTTAGGCAGAAGGATGAACTAGATGTTTTCTAACGTCTTTTTCAACTTTGAAATCTTAAGATTCTGTACTTTGGCTACAAATAGGGAAGTGCTATATGATAGCTAGAGCTTTGGGCAAGGAACTTGGGTTTCCTAAATTCTAGAACCAGTTTTGTCACAATCTACCTATGTGACTAAGGCAGCATAGTGAAAAGAAGTCTAGATTTGGAGTCAGAGAAGGTGGGTTCAAATCCTACCTAAGTTACCTACTAAATGAGACTCTGGGTAAATCATCAGTCTATCTGGACCTGTTTTCCCATCTGTAAAATGAAGGACTGGACTAAATGACTACTAAAGTCCTTTCCAACTCTTTATCTTATGAGATTATGAACTGTGGTTTGGGGGAATTCACTTCTACTCTTTGAAATTCAAGTATTCTACCATCAGCTCTAAGTCAACCAAAAACATTTCCCAATTGATAAGACCAAGTTCTCAAAACAAGAAATCCAACCTAGCTATAGTCATTTTTTTAAATTGCTTTGAATCACTAATAATTAAAGAAATTAAAATAAAAGCAATTTTGAAGGTTCACCTCACATCTATGAAGTTGTCAGAATTGGTGAAAAAAGGGAAATGGCAAATGTCAGAGGGGCTGTGGAAAAACAGGCACAACAATAATACACTATTTGGTAGAGCTGTGAATTGGTCATGTCATCAAGCAATTAGGAGTTATGCTCCAAAAGTTCCTAAATTATGTACAGATACCCTTTGACCCAGAAATACCACTACTACGACTATACCCTAAGGACATCAAAGAAAAAGGGAAAAT
Source organism: Petaurus breviceps papuanus (assembly GCF_028583685.1). Lineage (NCBI taxonomy): Eukaryota > Metazoa > Chordata > Mammalia > Diprotodontia > Petauridae > Petaurus > Petaurus breviceps. The sequence continues at coordinate 103,983,976 of NW_027186296.1, forward strand.
ATGTTTAAAATGTTTATAGTAACTTTTTGTAGTGGCAAAGAACTGATGTGCCATTGGCAGCAATCTTCCTTCACCAGTAACTACTGTAAGTGAAGAAGCTATTTCTGGTGTGATAGTTTGTTGTTGTTGAAAAACAAAGTGTAGCACAGGCAAATGGTATCTTTCTCATTCTGACAATTTGCAAACTCAAAAACTAACCATCCCATATTGTAGTATACATTCTGTATCTGACTTAAATGGCCCAGGGAAAACCATTAATTTATGTGTATATATGGTGTAGAATAAGGCTGGTCCTTTATTCTACTCAAAATACAATTGTTTTACCAAAGTATTCTAGCTAGGCAAGTTGATAAATGTGGTATCACAAGGAAAGTTCAAGTCCCAGGTTCTACCACTTATTCCTTTTCTCTACTCTTAGATAAGTAACTGAATGAGAGATAATCTTCAAATAACCTCAGTTTCCCCAGCTGTAAAACGGTTCAATGTCTTGTAAAGTCCCTTCCAGCTCTAAACCTAAAATCTTACTATTTTTTGATTACCCAAATTGTTGTTGTCTGACTCTCCATGACCCCATTTGGGGTTTTCTTGGCAAAGACACTGAGGTGGTTTGCCATTTCTTTCTCCAGTTCATTTTACAGAGGAGGAACTGAAGCAAAACAGGGTTAAGTGACTTGTCAGGGGTCCCAGAGCTAAAGTCTGAGGCCAAATTTGAACAAAGGAAGATGAATCTTTCTTGACTCCACGCTGGACACACTCTTATCGACTGTGCCACTTAGCTCTGAAATTCAAGTTACAAGGAATTTTTTTTTACTTTTAAATTTCAAATTGTGAAAATCAGGGACTAACAACTCCCAGTACTTAGGGAAACTGTGTGCCCTACATGACCTACTGCAAATATTATTCATACATCCATGCACGAGCTTATTCAACAAAAACTAAAAGTCAACGGCAGGTGCTGGGGAGATAGATTAAGACAGTTCTTGCCTTCATGGAGCTTACATTTTATCACAGAGTTAAGACTCAAATGCAGGTTCCACAATATACAATAGCATATGATAAATTCATCAAACAACTGCAAGACCAAATATTCTATGAGACCTGAGAGGCAATGTCATTTATTACCACGTTGGCAGTATCTTAGTTATAATCTTTCTGAAAAAATCGGAAACATCTTTTTGGTCACTGTCCTAGAGCAATTGCTGTCCTTTGAATTAAGCTCAGTCAAGGAAGCATGAAACCTTTCAAAGTCTAAAAATTTTAATATAGCTCCAATACTTCTTTTACAAGAAAAAATTAACTTTTCCTCTAGTGAAAAAGACACAACTACGAAAAAGAAAGAACCCAGAGGAAATGAGATTTGCATTTGGAAATTCAGGAAACGGGGAGATCAACAAGGATCTCTAAGCCCAGACTACGTACGAGCCCCGTGAGAATGCAAAGGAGTCAGCCAAGAAGGGTGCCTGCCTTTCCCGACTTCGCAATCGCTGCTAGCAAAGTCTGTTTGGTCTGATTTCTAGTGAAACCGGGCACCGGTTCCTGCTTCTGGATACAATACCGTGCTGGCAGAAATCTAGGTCAATGGGAAGCCGACGGTCCAATCCACCTTCTCGCTGCGCTTCTTTCTGGGGAGCGCAAGTTGGCTACGAGGCTGCCGCCACAAGCCGCAGAGCACTGCGGGGCCGAATCCAGCAGCCCGAAGGAGGAAAACACCCGCGCCTGAAACCCAGGACCCCTCTCTGTCTGCCTGCTGGTGGGCCAAGTCGCCGGAGAACGGCCAGGGAAAGTTGCCCCTTCTTGCGTCCGCCTGTCTTCTTCCGGAGACCAGGGCCCCCACTTTCCAAAAGCCCCGCGCACCCATCGCCCGCAAGTGGTTACCTGATCCACCTAGTCTTCGAAAGTCTTCCCCTTTCTTCCTCCCAGCTGAGCAGTAGCCAAGCCCCAGCCCGATGTCTTCTTAGGGGAGGAAGTGAAGGAGAATTTGGATTCACTTCTCCCTCTTCTCAGACCAACAAGGTGCTTAGAGATCTCTGTGTGGGTAGCCCCCTACCTGGGAACCTGATCCGTCCACCCGCCACCATCCCCACCATCCCCATCTAAATGCGCACTCGAGCCCTCCAACCTCTCTTCAAAGGACCTCAGCTGCCACCCCGGGCCAGCCTTGGGGCCCCCTCACCTCGTAGGGGCGGCTGTAGCTTCGGGGCACTTGTAGCTGGATCCCGACATACCCCCCCAGCTCCGCTGCTGCAGCGCCTACTCCCTATCCTCCCGGCCCCGGGCTTACTCAGCGCTTCCGAGGGAAGGGGGAGGAGGGTTGGGGGGAGGGGAGGGGGGCCGGCGAGGGGGGAATGGGAGCAGTGACACCAGGAGTCCGCGGCCGCAAAGGGGGGTCGCAGCTGCAGCTGCCTGCAGTTGAGCTCTGGCCAGTGGCCGCGGAGGAGTCCCTGAGAAATCCTGGTTCCTCGGTCCCTAGAGATCGAATTACACAGAGCAACTCAGCTCTCGGAGCTCCTGATGCTTTCCAGTTGCACTGGGACTGGGGTGGTTTGGGGGCTCCGAGGAGCTCAGTAGTTCTGCATTGATGTGGGGGAGAAGAAGGGGTGTTCGAATCATGTAATGGAACTGCCCACCGTATGTAAGTGAAGCTCTGTGTTTCACCAACGCAGAGGAATTGACCCCCGAGAGTTAGACCTGGAGAAGAACGGCCGCGGTGAGCGGCCCCATCAATTATGCCAATCAGGAACTTTGGGGCAAGGCCATGGCTAGGATCCTGAAGCTAGAACTGAAAGGGACCACAGGGGCCCTCGAGGGCGACCCCGTTATTTTACAGACGAAGAGTCATTTGAAATACTGAAGAAAGTAATTAGAACAACAAAACAAAGTAAATAAAAACATAAAGTGCTCTTAGTGCTTCCCACAGCTGCTAGTGTCTTCCCTCCAAAATTATCATTTTATGCAATCTATACATTTGATATATATCTATGGGTATGTACACATATGTACCGTCATATGCGTGTAGATATACATATATACACATGTGTATACATGTATTGCTTATTGATAGATCTATATCTATATAGATGGACAAATATGTTCCCCCTTTAAATTGTAAACTCCCTGAGCTCAAAAATTGTTTTGCTTTTGTCTTTAGTATCCCCAGAAGGAAGGGGCCTGGCCCACAATAGGCACTTACTAAATGGTTGCCTGCTGTTTAATCCACATAATAACTGAAGGAAAGAGATCCTTTTTTTTTTTTTCATTATTCTTACAGAAAAGATAGGACTCCTCCATTTCATAGATGAGGTGACTGAGGCACCCAGATGTGGTGGAGATTGAATCAGACAATAGGACTCAAAAACAGACACCCTTTGGAAGAGAGAGCTGTTTAAGGCCACAGGGCAGAACGCCCTGTCCATTGAGCTTCGGCCTCAGCAGCCCCTTTCAGTTTATTTTATGTATGTACCTTTCCCAGGGCAACCTCCTGACAAACATGACCTAGTGCCAACCTCTCTGGATTTAATAGGCAAACCGGAGCCATTTCCTTTTTCTTTGAAAACTGGAGTTTGGAGAAAGAGATGAAAGGACAGGTTATGTTTGTTTCTAAGACAAATTGTGACAGTTTAAATGAGACTGATTAGTAGAGTCATTAATCCTTCCTCCTCTACCTCTCCCCCTCGCCGACCCACCCAGACTTCCCCCAGGCTTTTGTCATCTTGTACTTCTAGAAAGACACTGGGGTCTCCAGGCCTCTAAATTATAAATGTCAAAGGCTTGTCTTCGGGGCTGTGCCTAGGGCTACTTTATGAGATGATTAACTAACCCCTGTCTGAAACCCCAGGTTTTAACAAATATTGTTTGATGGAGGCTTCATTAAACCATTCCAAATAAGCCTATAAATTGAGAGGCAGGACATGAGTCATGATATGCCCCTAAGAGATGTTCTTGAGAATTAGCTTCAGAGACATTTTCTTTATAGCTAAATGTTTTTCTTTGTTAAACAATTTTAAAGTAGCAAAAGGTTACTTTGCTGTCAGGTAAATATTTGCCCATTATAATAATGTTTAACAGCTGGCTTCTTTTAAAATTATCTGAGGAAAAAAAGAAGGAAACATTGCCCCTCTTAGCTGACTAAATTTTCCACTTCAATTTTGGAGATACAAATAGAGCCTTTTGGCTCTTGCATAAAAACAATTGATTGTTTTAAAAGTAATAGGGCTTAGATATTTGGCTTCTGTTTGTATGATTCTTCTGGAACAGTTCAATAAATATACTCATGGTAATAATGCTTCAATTCTCCCTTGCTATTACAAGTCATCAGTTACATCCTATCTCCAACCCCCTCCACACTCACTATCCCTGCTGCTCTTTTTGTGGGTGAATAGAAAGAAAAGATTCCTTCCCACTAAGAGAGTGGGAAGAAAGGGAAGAAATGGGGAAAAGGGGGAAAGGATGCTCCTGTGGAGAGAGGTAGAAGAAAAAGTTCCTCTAATTCAGAAACAGGACAGAGGAAAGGATTAATTTCTAGTTACTGGAGTTGCAACATTATCTGCCTTCCAGATTTCCAGGACAGGGGCAGCTAGGTGGAACAAGGGATAGACTATAGGACCTGGAGTCAGGAAGACCAAGGTTCAAATCCTGCCACAGTCTCTGACTATCAATACAACTTTGGACAAGTCACTTAACTTCTCTGTAACCTATCTGTTAAATGAGGGGGTAATAATAGCATCTACCTCCCTGGGTTGTTGCAAGGATCAAATGAGTAAAATGAATAATTTTGATTACATTAAATTAAAAAGATTTTTATACAAATAAAACAAATGTAGCCAAGATAAGAAGGAAAGCAGGAAACAGGGGAGGGGGAATTTTACAGACAGTTTCTCAGATAAAGATCTCATATCTCAAATATATAAAGAACTCTGTGAAATCCATAAGAATATGAGTCATTTCCCAATTGATAAATGGTCAAAGGATATGAATAGGCAGTTTTTAAAGAAATCGAAACAATTTTTAGTCACATAAAATGCTCTAAATCATTATTGAATAGAGATGCAGATTAAAATGACCTTGAGATATCATTTTACTCCTATCAGAGTGGCTAAAATGATTGAAGAGGAAAGCAACAAATGATCAAGGAGAAGTGAAAAAATTGGGACACTAATTCATTGTTGATGGAATTGTGAATGGATTCAGCTATTTTGGAGAGCAATCTAGAATTATGTCCAAAGAGCTGTCAAATTCCCTTTGACCCAGCAATACTACTATACTAGGTCTATTTCCAAAAAGATCCAGAGGAAAAGGAAAAGAATCTATATATTCTAAAATATTTATAGTAGCTCTGTGGCAGCAAAGAACTGGAAATTGCAAGGATGCCTGTCAATTGGGGAATGGTTGAACAAGTTGGGATGGAATACTCCTGTACTATAAGAAATGAGGAACTTGGTGATCTTAAAAAAGCATGGATAGACTTGCAAAAAATGATGAAGAGTGAAATGAGCAGACCCAAAAGTAATAGCAATGTTGTTTTAAAAAGAACTTTTGAGTGACTAAGTCATTTTGACTATTATCAATAGCCAAATTAGCTACAAAAGATCTATGAAGGAAGACACTATCTGAATCCAGAGAAAGAATTGATAAATAGAAGTATGTATAGAATGATTAGACATATATACATATTTGTGTCTAGTGGTAGGCATGGGAAAGAGGAGGGAGGGAAGAAAAAAAGGAAAAAAAATTATGTAATTTTATTATGTATTTTAAAAGAATAGCAAGTTATACATAACAGATTTGCAGTTTCATCTGCAATCATCTTTTTTTATTATACTATGTTATGGAAATGCTTGTTTTGTTCCATAAATTAAAAATAAATAAATGAATTTTAAAGGATGAAATGAGTAAATGTAAAGCACTTTGTAAACCTTAAAACACTCTGTGAAGGTTAGTTATTATTTTCTCAAAGAAATAATATCAGAATTTCAGAGAGAGAAGTAACTTTTGGAAGGAATCTAATCTATCCCATACGTGCCCAAGAATCCCCTCAATATCCCCACCAAGAGCTCATCCAACCTCTACCTGAGTGTAAATCCTAAAACTAGCAATGCTACAATTCACCCAAAGATGGGTTCAAGAGCACAAAAGAATCCTAGAAATAAACTGCAGGTTATTCTAGGATCCTGACCACGAATTATAGTGATGTTTCTATATTTAAATGCATTACAGGCTCCGCATTACCAAGTAACACACCAACTTTACAAAAACAAATTAATTACAAATTGTTGATTGTCTCGACTGGATCCACAACATATTTGATTAAACCTCTACCTGCTATATAGCCCATAATTAACAAGAATTGTAACTAAAAATAACATTGCACCACAGTTTAATGGAATAAATTTTTGTTTTTTGTTTTTGGTTGTTTGTTTGGTCTTTTTGGAGAGGGGGAAATAGGGCAATTAGGGTTAAGTGACTTGCCCAAGGTCACACAGCAAGTAAGTATCAAGTGCCTGAGGCCAAACTTGAAGTCATGTCCTCCTGACTCCAAGGCTGGTGCTCTATTCACTGCCACCTGGCTTCCCCTGGAATTAACTTTCAAACAAACTTCTCAGAAGCATGACACCTCTAAGTACATTCATTATGAATGGAATCATTTGTCCTTGTAGTTGCTCAAAAAAGGATGTGTGTTGGACAACATCAAAAGAAACAAAGGAATTGACTCTAAGAGATGAGTAATATCTGGAGTATTTTATTCCAGTCTAGAACAAATCAAGAGGCTGAAAAAATGTAGCATTGGGCAAGTAGTCTAAATAACATTTTAAATTTATCATCTTGCTTTGTCTGTGTGGATAAGCAATATGTCCCACTTACTGGGGCTTGCCCTCCATGCACAAGGCATAGTCTCCATCCAAATCTGAGAAAAGAAAAGAAGGAAGGAAGGAAGGGGGGAGGAATGGAGGGAGGGAAAGAAAGAGGGGAGGGAGGGAGGGAGGAAAGGAAAAAGGGAGGGAGGAAGGAAGAAAAATTCATTGTCCTGTTAGATAAAGGTTTCAAAGGTTTCACATACTTAAGTCTGAGTAAAATGAGAGTATACGTCAGTGTCTGCTGAGCAATGGATTAAGGAAACAATTAAACAAGGAAATCATGAGTTAGATTCTTCCCTGTTCACCATAGAACATATATTTCAAAGCAAATGACCTTTCAAATAGACAAATTCTTAAAATCCTAATACCCTTGGCCCCGCTTCCATGCTACTAAATGATCTGCCTCACTTAAATCCAAGTCACATTCAAGTTAAGATATCACCCTCATGATGTCATTTGTCTTCTTCAAGAACGAAGGATAACAACAACCAACTAACATGGGGTTTATGGGGTGCTCAAGGAAGACAAGCAACTCCAGTGTGATGGCTTGCTGAGGCCTTTTCAGGACTGCTCATCCAGGTTTGGTGTCCACCAGATTCACCCAGGTCTCACAAGAAGCTGTAGCTTGTGCGGCAGCCACACCCCAGGAAAACCTCCTTGGTAGAAGGTGCTAAACCAGGCTAAGGATACGTGGCAAGCCTCAAACGCTAGATGAGTAGAGGAGTCTACCCCAAGCATGTGAAGACTTTCCACAGCAGAATGGGCAGATGAGAACAGTTTGTCCAATGGTCATGAAGGCAGCTGAAGCAGGTTCTGTGGAGCACTTAGAGCTTGGTCATACATCAAAGACAAGAAGGGCATCCACTACATCCCAGGCTATCTCCAGTCACCCTAACTTTTGTCTTACCATTGGACTTCAATGACTCTGGAAGAGAGAATGACACTGATGACTTTGTGCAACTTACCTCATTTAAATCCAATTCATGTACAGGTCAAGACGTGGCCCTATGATTTCATTGGCTCTCTTTTTTAAAAAAAATGTAGGATGAACAACTAAATGATGGTAGCATATTGCCTCTAGCACTGCTCTGTCTCTTTCTCTAGCATTTCATCTTCACTCTCCTGACCTCTCTCTTATTCTCTCTCTCTAATTTCTCTTTTATCTTTCCCTCATCTCTTTTTCCCTCCTCTGTCTCTTCTCTGTCACTTGCTCCTTTTAATTTCTCTCTCTGTCTCCAATCTCTCTCCCTTGCAGAATGAAGTCATTCTCACAACTTTAGCTATCATCTTTATGCTAACAACTCTTGAGTCTCTCATTCTAACTCCTCATCCCAATTCCTATATCTTGAGCTATCCCCTGGTCATTCCTGCTTAAATATCCCATGTCACCTCAAACTCGGCATGCCTAATACTGAAGCCAGCATCTTTCCAACAAAATTTATTTCCTCAGTTACCATCCTATCAAAGGCATCATCATTTGTGGATCAGTGGAATAGATTAGGTACACAATATACAGTAGTTAATGACCATGGAAATCTAGTGTTTGATAAGTCCAAAGACCTAAGCTTTGGGTATAAGAACCCACTATTGGACAAAAATGTCTGGGTAAACTGGAAAACAGTAAAGTAAAAACTAGGTATAGACCAACATCTTACACCATTTTAACAAGACAATGTCAAAATGGATACCGTGTTTCCCCGATAATAAGACACTGTCTTATTATTTTTTTGGACAGAAAAACACCAGAGGACTTATTTTCAGGGGAGGGCTTATTTTAATGAACATTGACAGCAATTTTAATAAACAGGTAAATGTGAACAAAAAAATGTACCTTTATTCAATAAGCAAATCACTGGGGAAGAACAGGATGACGCGCTCACTGCTGCAGCTCTGATTGGATGCAGCTCGGAGCGCGGCGTGCATTTCACCCGGGGGGGGACGGTGCATACAGAGGGTACCGTAATGTAGCGTGTAGCGCAGGGGATCACCTTCACTACAGAAGCAATCTCAATAGGGCTTATTTTCGGGGGAGGGCTTATTTTAGAGGAATCTTACACAGTAAGGGGAGGGCTTATTTTCGGGATAGGTCTTATTATCGGGGAAACACGGTACATGTTTTAGACATAAAGGGTGATACCATAAACAAATTAAGAGAGCAAAAACTAGTTTACCTTTCAGATGTATGGAGAAGGAAAGAAGTTATGACCAAACAAGAGGTAGAGGGCATTATAAAATATAACAGTGATAATTTTGATTATATCAAATTAAAAGGCTTTTGCACAAAGAAAACCAATGCAGTAAGATTAGAAAGAAAGCATAAAGCTGGGGGGAGGGAGTTTTATAGCAAATGTCTCTAATAAAGGCCTCTTAGAGAAACGAGTCAAATTTATAAGAATACAAGTCATTACCCCAATTGATAAATGGTCAAAGTATATGAAAAGGCAGTTTACAGACAAAGAAATCAAAGCTATCTATAAACATGAAAAAATGTTCTAGATCACTATTGATTTAGAGAAATGTAAATTAAAATAACTGAGGTACCACCTCACACCTATCAGATTGGCTAATATTACAGAAAAGGAAAATGATAAATGTTGGAGGTGAATGGGAAAATTGGGACACTAATGCATAGTTGGTGGAGTTGTGAACTGATTCCACCATTTTGGAGAGCATTTTGGAACTATGCTCAAAGAGCTATGAAACTGTGCATACCCTTTGACCCAGTAGTAGCACTACTAATTCTGTATCCCAAAGAGATTAAAAAAGTAGAGAAAGGACCTATTTGTACAAAAGTATTTATAGCAGTTCTTTTTGTGGTGAAAAAGAATTGGCAATTGAAGGGATGTCCATCAATTGGGGAATGACTAAAGAAGTTGTGGTATATAATTGGAATGGAATGCTATTATTCTATAAGAAATGATAAGCAAGATGTTTTCATAAAAACCTGGAAAGACTTACATGAACTGATACAAAGTGAAATGAGTAGAACCAGGAGGACATTTTACACAGTAACAGGAATATAGTATGATGATTAATTGTGAATGACTTAGCTATTCTCAGCAATATAATGATCCAAGACAATTCCAGTGGTCTCATGATGAAAAGTGCTATTCATCTCCGGAGAAAGAACTGATAAAGTTTCAATACAGATCAAAGCATACTATTTTTCACTTTATTTTTTTCATGGTCTATGGTTTAGTTTTGGTTTGGTTTTGGTCTGTTTTTTTTTTCCTAACATGAGCAATAGGGAAATAAATGTTTGCATGATTACACATGTATAACCTATATCAAATTGCTTATCATCTCTGGGAGGGGTTGGGAAGAAAGGAGGGAGAAAATTTAGAACTTGAAATTTTTTTTAAATGCTAAAATTGGTTTTTCCATTTAATTAGGAAAAATAAAACATTATGCAAGAAATAAAGTGCAACACCATTTTTCCCAGTCCTCTAGGCTAGAAACTTTGAGTCATCTTTAACTCATTTCATTCCTTCATCCTCCAACTATTCAATAAACCTTGTCTATTTGAAATATTTCTAATATCCTCGCTTTTCTCTCCCTTCCCACCACAGCTCCTTCAGTTAAGGCTCTTATCACCTTATGTCTGACTTATTTTGATGACCAACTAATTAACTGACTTCTTTGACTTCCATCTCCCTCTCTTCCAATCCATTCTGCATAGTGTTGACAGACTAATGCTCCTTACCCTGTTTTCATCAGGTCACTCCTCTGTTTAAAGACCAGAAAAGACTGTCTGCTGCTTAGCACATAAATTCCTCTTCTTGGCCATAAAGAACTCCCATTATCTTGCCTCCTATTACTCATTTTTTCTCCCCACCCCCAATATGTGTCCTCTCCTCCAATCAGAGCAGGTAACACATTCTCTTTTTAATTTAACATGGTTATTCTCGGTTATATGCCTTTGCTCAAAGTGTTCTCCCCTCCCAGAAGTTCCTTTTCCTCCCTCCTCTCTCTAAATCACATCCATCCTGTGAAGCCTATCTCACATTGTTTCTCCTCAATAGAGCCTTCCCTCCCCCACTACTACAGTTCCCCCTTTCTTTAAACTGGGAGCTGTGATCTCTACTACACAATTTAACATTTAATTGCATGCAGTTCTGTAAAATTTTCTCATTTTTTCATGCATGATAACCTTGCCTTCCCAAGTAGATTGATAGAAATATCAGAACCAGAGGCAAGGTCAGGAGAGCTGGACATCAAACCCAGTACTCCAGAGAGCATAACAAAATAGGACAAGGACTGAACTTGGAGTCAACAGACCCAGGCTTGAGTCTTGGCTCTGCCATTCATTTGTTCTATGACTTTGAACAAGTCAGTTAAACTCTCAGGCACTCAGTTTCCTCATCTGTCTCACAGGATGGTTGTGAGGATTAATTGATAAAGAGTTTATAAAACATTTTGCAACGACAAAGTGCTATTAAAATGTGAGTTAATATTATTGTCACTATTATTATTACTCTGTAAATGTGGGGTCAGCTCATCTAAGTTAATTTCCTAAGCTATGTCTACTGATTTGAAAGAAATTTGATTTTCCAAACAGCGCATTACTTTAAAATCTTCTTTCACATGATGTAGCAGCAACCACACTGGCATACCCAGAATGGCTGCTAGTACAGGTTCTTAGATCTGCTTTACAGGAAAGATAGCTGTTTTAATTCCATTTATTAGTTCAGAGGAAAAATCAGCACCCTGAACTACAGAGAAAATCCAAACAAAGAAAATATAAGCAGAGAAATAAAGAAGTTACCAGAGGGAAAATCACCATCTTTTTTTTTTTTTCAAAGCTGAGGGGCTACTTAATGGCTACCCAGAGTCTCATCTGGTCAAATCACAAGAACACTCTTCCAATGAGTGAGCCCTATAAAAATGTTAACTATTATATTTGCATTAGTATTAGTTAGCAAGACATCATCTTGTGTCTAAGGATCTTAAATCTTATGCTATTTCAGAAGAGACAACTTATTGGAAACCAGACTACACAAGCCCATGTTTCTATGCTGTTTTCAAGCTGCTATTCTTTTCAAGTGTTCAAGAAAAAGCATTTTGTGAACCATTTCTTTGTGGAGAAAAAGAAAGAAAAGGCCTGTTTTCAATGAGCTAGTTTACTGAGAGACCAAGCTGCAAGGGTCTGAGAAGACTGCTCTCATTCACTCATTCATTCATTCCTTGAAATCAAATCAACAAATGTTTCCTGAGTACCTACTAAGTGCAAGGAAGACACTGTTTTAAGCTCTGTTTGGGGAAATTAAGGAGTATTATATGTGATTCTTGCCTTCATAAAACTTATAGTCTAGTTGGAATGAAAATACATAAAGACTTATAACATATTTATCAAATCTAACCTTCACTTTTCCCCTACTTCTTTCTCTATCTCTTTTGTTAAAATCAAATTATTGGAACTGTGCCAAAAGGGCTATAAAACTGTTTATACCTTTTGCTCCAGTAATACCACTACCAGTCCCGTATCCTAAAGAGATCATAAAAAGGGAAAGGGAGCCACACGTACAAAAGTATTTATAGCAGCTTTTTTTGTGATGGCAAAGAATTTGAAATTGAGAGGATGCCCATCAAGTGGGGAATGGCTGAATAAGTTGTGGTATATGAATGTAATGGAATATTATTGTTCCATAAGAAATGGTAAGCAGATGAATTTCAGAAAAATCTGGAAAGACTTGCATGAACTGATGCTGAGTGAAGTGAGCAGGACCAGAACATTGTACATAGTAACAGCAAGATTGTGCAATGACCAACTTTGTTAGACTTAGCTCTTCTCAGCAATGCAAGGATCTAAGACAACTCCAGAAGACTTGTGATGGGAAATGCTATCCACATCCAGAGAAAGAACTTGTTTGCTTTCTTTCTACTTTTTCCCTTTTGTTCTGATTCTTCTCTCACAACATGATTAATTTTTTGTAGCAGCAAGCACCCCAGCGTCCCCAGGGTGGCTGCTCACACAGGTTCTTGGATGTGTTTTGATAAAGGAAAGCAACTCAAAATGGGTTAACAAGCTTACTTTAATCAGTCAAACCTATATCGTTTACCTAGTTCAGGGGAAAGAGGTCAGCACCCCGAACTTCAGAATATATAGGCAGAATTATCAAGACAAAAACAGATCAAGTAGACAGATTTCCAAACTGTCCAACCATTACATCCATACCAAACAACATCTGGGTTTCAAAGCCGGGGGGCTCTGGACAACGGCTTCCCAGAATCCAGATCAAATCACAGAACACTTCTCAAAGTAAGCCCCAAAACAAAGCTACACATCAGGGCTTATATAGCCTTCTCCTGGCTCAGAGAATGTAACAACCTTATTGACTCACTGGCCAATCAAGAAGTATCTACTGAAAAACAAGCCTCCCACCCCAGGCTCCAGGTGCACTTTAGCCTAGGGGCAGGGAAGATCTTAAAAATTTACATTCCCATTACAATGACTAATGTGGAAATATGTTTAATATAATTGTACATGTATAGCCTATATCAGATTGCATGCCATCTTGGGGAGGGGAGAGTGAAGGGAGAGGAAAAACTTTAGAACTCAAAATCTTATAAAAGTGAATGTTAAGAACTAATAATAAATAATTTTAAAAAATCTAATTATCTAATTATTTGTCTATTTGTTGCTCTTTTTTAAAAAAAAAGGTATTTGTTCTATTTATCATAAATTTCAATTTGTGTATTCCTTCCTTGATTTTTAGGATACCCTTTACTTTGCACTTACAAATTAAACAAAAAACATAAAGGCAAAGGAGACATCTGGCTATTATTTGGTCAATAATTTTAATGGAGAAAAGCCAAATTGGATTGTGTAGGCAAAAAAAATCCACTTTATGCCTTATCTAAGCATAGCCTTTGCTAATAAGTAAGAAACTCTAGACACTTTTCTCTTATGACTTTTAAGCTGTTAGGATGGACAGTACTGGAAAGACCTTCTATAACCAGAAGGGAACATCACATTTGAAGTTCTGTGTTTCTCTGAACTGTCTTAATGTAGCAATTTGAGTCTGTTATAAGTAAACCCCATACATAATCATCATTTGCTAAATCATTTTTAATTGTGTTCAACTCTCTGTGACCCTATTTGGGGTTTTCTTGACAAAGATATTAGAGTGTTTTTTTTTTTATTTCCTTCCCCAGATCATTCTACAGATAAAGAAACAGAAGCAAACAGGGTTAAGTGACTTGCCCAGGGTCACATTGCTAGTAAGCATCTAAGGCCAGATTTGAACTCAAGATGAGTCTTTATGGTTCCAAGTCCAGCACTCTATCCACTATGGCACCTAGCTGCCCCATAATCACCACATTCTTCCCTAATAGGGAATATCATCTGATATGTTTGAAGCTTCTATCTTTATTGTGTGCTCTTGGTGGAAGCAAAGGGTGGCAGGATTTGGATAGAAGCAGTTTTATTGATGTAGGAAACTTCCAGGGAGGAATATTTTCTACCAATGCACATTGATCCTTGCTCTTCAAATTCTAAAGAATTGTTCTGGGCATGAGAGTTTGTTGAGTGACTTGCCCAGGGTCACATGGCTATCATGTAGTAGATAATATGAGTCTTTTGAAAAGTGTGAGCAATGGCAAGGAGGCTGGAGAGGGTAAAACAAGGATAAGAGAGAGGTGTCTGTTGTCATCAGAATATAGAATATGTGAAAGGGAACGCATGAAATAAAACCCAAAGGGGAGATTGAGGTTTGTTGTTGTGCAGTTGTTTCAGTGTGTTCTTTGTGACTCCATTTGGGGTTTTCTTGGCAAAGATATCGAAGTTTGCCATTTCCTTCTCCAGCTCATTTTATAGATGAGGAAACTGAAGCAAACAGGATTAAGTGACTTGCCCAAGGTCACACAGCTAGTAAATAAATGTCTGAGGCTAGATTTGAATTCAGGGAGATGAGTCTTGCTGACTCCAATTCTGGTACTCTATCCACTGTGCCACCTAGCTGCCCTCTAAGTTGAGTTAGGATATAAAATATAAAACCTAGAGTTGAATACCTTGTGTGTTTTTTTCTGATTTATAGCTGATTTTTCTTTTCTTTTTTTTAAAGTTATATGTTCAGTTTATTACAATCTTTCCAAAAGCAAGTTATGAACAATATCTTCCTCTACAGAGTTGTCCTATATAGCTTAGAACTACACTAAGACTTTAGGGACACACTGTATAAATCCTGTTTTTCTCTTCTACTTGTATATGGATTTGTGTGTGTGTGTTCATTAAATTCAGAATAAAAACATAAAATTGAAAAATAAACAAGTACACAAAAGAAAATAGAAGCGGTAGGGCAAACCTCTTTACCTGATCCATAAAGTCAGAGACCACAAGGAATAGTCAATTCACAAGAGAATAAATGTTGGTGGAGAGCAGTATTTCTTAGGAATCAATGTCCAAAAAGAGAAGCAGCAGCAAAATCATTGGCCTCAGATGTCTATATACAACTGTGCAAAATCTGAGTAACAAACAAGCTGAACTGGGGGTATCAATAAAAAAAAGTAAATTTGACCCATAGGTATATTGGGTATATATTGATGGAAACTGAAGCATCCTCTTTCTAGGTCCAACGCGAAGCATGAGGAAGAGAAAAACGCGTCTTTGCAAGAGATTGTTTTGGAGTACTTTTTCTTTCTTTCTGCTTTTCTTTAGATCTTTATAGTTCTTTTAAGTTATTTTTCTCCTTAAATTATTTATTTATTTGTAACATTTATTTTTAAATTTTTGAGTTCCAAGTTCTCTTCTTCCTGCCTGGCTCCTCCCCCTCATTGAGATGGGATGCAATATGTAAAATATATTTCCGTATTAGCTGTGTTGAAAAAAAAAAAAAGCAAAAAACATAAAGGAAGAAAAGTATGTTTCAATCTGCACTCAGTGTTCATCAGTTCTGTTGAATTTTCCATCATGGATCCTTTGGAATTGTCTTAGATCATTATTTTGGTCAGAATAACTGTCTTTCACAGTTGATCACTGGTAAACTATTGCGGTTACTATGTACAATGTTCTCCTGGTTCTGGTCACTTCATTTTGTATCAGTTAACAAAAGTCTTTCCAGGTTTTTAAAAACCATACTACTTGTCATTTCTTAGCATGTATTCCATCACAATCATATACCACAACTTGTTCAGGCATTCCCCAATTGATGGATATCCCTTTAGTTTCCAATTCTTTGCAACCACAAATGGAGCTGGTATAAATATTTTTTATATATAAGTCCTTTTCCCTTTTCTTTGATTTCTTTGGGACATAGGCCTAGTGTGGTTTTGCTAGGTCAAATAGTATGCACATTTTTTGTAGCCTTTTGGGCATAGTTCCAGATTCCTCTCCAGAATGGTTGGCCCAGTTCACAACTCCACCAACAGTGCATTGGTGTCCCAATTGGGGGAAAGGGGAATGGGAATGCTTTTTGAGATATATTCATTATGTCAAAATAAAATATATGAATAATTTCTTGCAGTGTGCTGTGCTCTGGCCCAACCCCAGCTGGTGTATTTATTGTAGTCAGTTCTGAATGTTGCTGCATTAAAAAAATATTAATATATTTTGCTTTTATATCTCTCACATTTCCAAACATATCCCTCCCTAGACTCTATCCAGAGGGGCAATCCCTGTGTAATGGAGAGACTAACCAATGAGAGCCCAGTCTCCAAAGCACATGAAATGTTCCCTGCCTGCCATCAACCTGTGGGGAGGCTCCCTTAGCCAGCTTTTGGAATCAGGCAGGACATGCTTACAACACATGCTCCAATGACTGGGCTCTCCCTAGCCACTCTCCCCACCACATTTTTGACAAAGAATTTAAAGGAAAAAACAGGAAGCGCTGCGAACATATCAATATGTCAACCAATCCTGACAGTACTACAGCTTTATTAACTACTAATATCCACAGTCATACAGAGCAGATTTTTCTAAGGACTAAACTAGATGATTTCTAAAGTCCCTTTTATCAAATTCTAGAATTCTAGGATTCATCTCTTATTAACAGCTTTACATGACACCACAGACTCCAAACAGGTTTTGTCTGTCTCCTTCCATTTTTTTATTTCCATCCTTTGTTCACCATTTCACAAATGTGGAACTCAAATTTTTACAAAATGAATGTAAAAAATTTCGGTTTACATGTAATTGAGAAAAAATAAATAAAAATTACTTTTTAATTAATTTGACTAATTTTTTTTAAACAAACTGCTATCACAGATATCCCTCAAGAGTAAGAACACCTGGGTTCAAATTCCATCTCTGAAGCTGGCACCACCTGTGTGACCTTGGGCATTTGCCCAACTCCTCTAGGTCTCAGTTTCCTCATATATAAAATGAAGGAACTGAATTAGATGGCCTGTGAGGTGGCTTCCAACTCTCCATCTCTAGTCCCATCATCAAATCAACTTTCTATTTTTTTTTTTTAGTGAGAGAAAAGGGGAGAAGGAAAATAGCATTTATACAGCATCTTTGATATGCTAGGCACTGTGCTAAGCATTTGTAAGTGTCTGATTTGATCTTCACAACAACCCTGGGAGGTAGCGTTATTATAAGTCCCATTTTACAGTTGAGGACACTGAGGCAGACAGAGGCGAAGTGGCTCATCCAGGGTTACACAGCTAGGGAGTGTCTTAAGCCAAATTTGAACTCAAGTCTTCCTTTGACTCTAGATCAAGCTCTCTATACACTGCATCACCTATACATGAAGAGAAACTTAAAGCACAAGAAACAGGTATTTTGTTAACAAAAATTCATACCCAAAAAGGGGGGGGGTGGGGGGAAGGGGAAGGTAAGTCACATTGGAGCAAAGGTGAGCATGTTTGCTTGAATATTAATCCCCAGAAGTTTAACATTAACAAACCTCACCGTTCATTTACACAAGGTAAATATTTTCAAACCACACCATATTGCTTGTTCCCACCACATATCTGTCTTTTCCCCAGTTTTTTTGTTTATATCTTTTATATATGGAACTATGGTTACTATGCTCAGCTCCTGGCCTTCTCACGCTGGGTATACACTCCTTCCCTAAAGCTCCTGATTGACTGATTCCTCCTACTACCCCCATTTTAAGGCTTAGGTCAGGCAGGTCTTCTTTCTTCTCCAGGCTCTGCTCTTGACTTTCTGTACTTTGTCCATCCACCATTGCCCGTGGAAGGGAAGAGGGGAGCCTTCTCCCCACAACCTCCATTTTATCTTTTTTCTATGAGCTTTCTTCTCCCATCAGAATAGCAACTACTTGAGGGCAGGGACTATCTTTCTGTTTATATTTGTATTTCCATTGCTTAGCACAGCACCTAGCACATAGTTAGTAGTTAATAGACACTTGTTGATTTGACTAAATAAGCTGGAAATTGGAGTTAAATTTCTCATTGAAGGGACTTGCACATTCTCCTGGTGACTACATGGGTGACTTTTCAGCAGACTAAGATCTAGAAGTAGTGATTAGCAGAAGTATGCTGGTAAATATATTGTATATTATACATTGTAAGTAATTTGTACACAATACATATAAGTGTGCATGAACTTAATATACTTTAGTTATATACATACACTTAATATTCTATACTATTTATTGTTCAATCATGGCTGACTCATTGTCACCCCATTTGAGGTTTTCTTGGCAAGGATACTGGAGTTATTTGCCATTTCCTTCCCTAATTCATTTTACAGATGAGGAAACTGAGGCAAACAGGGTGCAGTGACTTGTCCAGGGTCACACAGTTAGTAAGCATCTGAGGTCAGATGAAGATGAGTTCTCTTCTTTCTGACTATAATAATAATAACCTCTAGTGTATATTACAGTATAGCACCCCTCGGGACAGGTAGGTGATACAGTGGATAGAACACTGGACTTGGAATCAGGAAGACATCTTCATGAGTTCAAACCCTGCCTCTGATACTTACTAGCTATATTACCCTGGGCAAGTCACTTAACCCTCTCTGCCTCAGTTCCTCATTGCTAAAATAAGTTAGAGAAGGAAATGTCAAAATACTCTGGTGTCTTTGCCAAGAAAACCCAAATGGGGTCACAGAGAAAATTGAAAAACACTAAGCAACAACAAATAATTAGGGATACATGGTAGAAAGCCCTATCCCCTCTGCCCACATCTCACTTCAGAACAGGAGCAGGTATCTATCCTCTGATCCATTTCTGTCAGTTATGAGGACTCTTTTAATTGGTTTCTGAGCCAAAACTTCCTGAGGATCCCTTTTCCCAATACATAAACTGTGAGCATACATCCCTCTAGGCAAACCTCCTGTATCCAGGATCTGGCCACCTTCTGTTTGTACCTTCTTTCCTTAGACAATGAGCCAAGTGAGATCTCAAAAGGTAGTTGGTGCCTTCCCCCTTCCTGGGCAACAGGGCACCAGGGTGTCAGTAACAGTGAGAAGCCACAGCAGCAACAGAAGCAACAGCAGCTGTGACTTCTCCTTTGAGAAAGAAAAGAGTGAACCACAGTCAGAGAAAAATTCCTGAGAGGAATAGTTTGCTTGGTGCTGTTGTCTAGTCTCAGTGCAATGTATGAGAGCTATCAGCAGTTCCCCCAAAGCAGCTTTTTGCAAAGATAACAAATGAGGCTTCAATATTTATTAGTCTCGGTTTTCATCATTTTAAGATTTTTATTACTTATTATTATATTCCCTTTTTGCAGGTAGAAATAAAATTTCTTGTTTCCCTGACTCATGTTTATATTCTGGCTATAAATGTATATATTTTTTAATTTCCTCCACCCTCTGCCAGAGAGGGGTCCTTAGACAAGAACAAAAAATAAAATTGTTCCTCAGGAATCTGAGGCAGCACTAGAATTGAAGCCCTGGGAGCCTGGTTTTCTTACTGAGGAGATGGGTAACCCCCAAGCAATGAAACCAGCAGGAAACTTTCTTTCTACTCAGTAATGGAACAAACATCTACAAAAATGAATCAAGATATAGATTCAAAATATAAAAGTACAGGATACAAAGAACTTCGTAAATTCTGAAAGATAAATTTTTAAAACTTTTTACACATCATGGAAATAGACACCAGACCTTCCTTTGATTTCACTGATCCAGAGAACCTACTGATAAAGAAAGTCCCCTCTATTGATTCAGGTCAGTACTTCCCTTGCATCTTATGGTCTTAGAAAATTGCCTAGAGAACCTGGAGGTTAAGTAACCAGCCCAAGGTCAGAGAGCCCACGTGTAGCAGAGAGAGGGCTTGAAATTCAGGACTTCTTGGCATTAGAGACTCACTCTTTATTCACCATAATAATAAATAATATAAATAATAAGAGACTTAAAAATAAATTGCTAAATAATCTTTAAGTCAAAGACCAAATCTTAAAAATACAAAAATCTTATTAAAGGCATAAATTAAACACAACAAAACTTATGGGATAGCTAAAGTAGTCTTTGGAAATAAATTTTTTGTCTCTTGCTAATTATATTAATAAAATAGAGAGAAAATTAATAAATTGCACAGTTAAAAAAAGAGAAACAAATTAATATACCAAAAATAGACCAAAAATATCATGATAATCAAATTAACAAAATGTAATTTAAATTAATCTTTTAAATATCAAATACTGGTTTTCTAAGAGATTTACAAAATAGATAAGTCATTAACATGTTTAATTAAAATAGAAATAAGTTTTGTGTGGATGTACATGTATAACCTATTTCAAATTGCTTGCCATCTCAAGGAGGTGGGAGGGGAAGTAGAGAGAGAGAATTTGGAACTCAAAATTTTTTTTAAACAAATGTCAAAAAATTGTTTTTACATAATTTAAAGAGGAGAGAGGAAAACCAGATTTTTTTATGAGAAGAGGGAAATCACAATGAATAGAGATTTAAAGTAAAAATTACAAAACTCTCTTCCATATAATTGTATGCCAACAAAATTGAGAATAAAAAAGAAATTAATATCTGCAAAAATATAAAATATTCAAATTGACAATATAGGAAATAGCCAAAATAAAACAATATTAGGCTGAGATATTAAACAGACTATTAATGACCTACCACTTTGAAAAATACTAAGATCAAATGTATTCATAAGTCAAATTTATCAAATATTTTTTAAAATCCTCTTTGTACTGTATAAATTGCTTTCACAAATAAAGATACCAATCCACTCAATCCCTTATCTATAACAAAACATAATAATAATAGAAGCTAGAATTTATATAATGCTTTTACAATTTGCAAAACTCTTTACATATATTATTTCATTTGATCATCACAACAACTCTACAAAGTACATACTATTATCCCCATATTACAAATGAGGAAACTGAGAATAAGGGAGGTGTAAGTGACTTGCCCAGGGTCACACAGCTAGTGTCTGAAGCAGGATTCAAATTCAGCTCTTCCCAACTCCAGGTCTTCTACTCTACTCATTATATACCACCTGATCCCTAAGGGATAGTTGGAAAAGGGAATTATAGACTAACATAATAAATGTTGATATAAAAATATTCATGAAAATTACTTGCAAAGATGATACAGCAATAATAAATATTCTTTATGATCAAATTGAATTTATAGCAGGAAAAAAGATGATTCTAGAACAAATAAGAGATTATAAAAATATCAATAATAAAAACTACATGATAACATAACAAGAGATCAAGAAAAGATCTATTATAAAATAAAAGATCTATTTAGGTGGTGTTTTTTTAATCATACACAAAACACAGGCATGAAGGTTTTTCCTCCCTATGATAAAAAGCATTTATCTGAATCCTATGTAAGAGTTGTTTGAAAAACACTGGCAGCTTTCATACTAAGACAAGGCTGTCTGTTCTTGTCATTATGAGTCAACATAGAAATGCTAACTGTAGCAGTAAAGCAAGAAACAGAAATTAAAGGAATCAAAATTAGCAAAGATGGAATTAAAATGTCAATTTAAATATGGTATGAAGGCTTACTTAGGAAATCTAAGAGACTCAACAAAAATAATTAAGATAATAGCACCAGCAAAACAGCAGGAAACAAGATAGAGCCACAAAATCAGCAGCAATTCTATTTATTACTAACAAAAAAAATGGAAAAAATGTAGGAATAGAAATGTTATTTCAAATAATAATATAAATGTATTAAATATTTGGGACTAAATTTACCAAGGAAGCATCAATATAAAAAAACTAGAGAAACAATTTTTACAGAAATACTAATGGAAAAGATAATTTAAAAGATATTGAATAAAAAAATATATTGAATATAGATGTTTGTCAAGCCAATACTAAAAATAATAGTGAGCGTTCACTATATAATATATAATATATCATGTGACATAATAATACTTACTGTGCTAAGCATTTACAAATATTATCTCTTTTGATCTTCACAACAACCCTGGGAGGTAGATGCTATTATCATTCCCATTTTAGAGTTGAAAAAACTGAGGCCAAGGTCAAGTGACTTGCTCAAGTTTACACAGCTAGTGTTTGAAGACAGATTTAAACTTGTCTTCCTGACTCCAGACCCAGCACTTCATCTACCATGCCAGCTAGCTGCTTGTTAGAGTAAAGATGACCATTCTAAGTTAACCTTTAAATTTAATGCTATACAAATCAAAATACCACTGACTATTTAATAGATTTAATAAAATTAAAACATAATTCTGATGGATGAACACGAAGTCAAGCCTTTACATGGAGATCATGGGAGCCAAGGAGAGCAGCATGTCTGTAGCTTAGATGATATTCTAGAGAAGTAATTCATGATACTATCTGGCACTAGAAAAAAACAGAATAATCAATGAGTAGAACTGATTAAGTTATCATAATATACATACAAATAGATATAGTAAATGAGTGTTTTTGTAAATACAGGCTCACTAACCACTGGGGAAATAATTCACCATTTTATAAAAGATGTTGGCCACTTTGGCCAAAAATATATGAACTATATCCAATAAATTTCAAATGGATCCATTATTTGAATTTTTAAAAACACAAAAAATATTTTTAAAACATAAAAATTAGAAGTCAATGGGGCAGCCAGGTGGCTCAGTGAGTAAGAGCACCGGCTCCAGTGTCAGGATGACCTGGATCAAATCCGGGCTCAGATACTCAGCACCACACCCACAAATAACTGGCCGTGTAACCTTGAACAAGTTACTTAACCCCGATTGCTTAAAAAAAAAAAAAGAAGTTAATGAAAGGTGATATATATGTGTATATATACATATGTTGTTGAGTTGTTTCAGTCATGTCGAATTCTTTGTGACCCCATTTGGGGTTTTCTTGGCAAAGATACTGGAGTGGTTTGTCATTGCTTATTTTACAAATGAGGAAACTGGAGCAAACAGTATTAAGTGATTTGCTCAGGGCCTCACAGTAAATGAGTTTAATAATAGCAACTACCTCACAGAGTTATTGTGAAGATCAAATGAGATAAAAAAAATATGAAATGCTTTGGAACTTTAAAGGGCTATATAAATTCTAGCCATCATTATTATCATTAGAGAGAATTCTTTTTGAAGTAGGGTTTGAGCTAGTTAATTTCTGAGGTCCCTTATACTTTTCAAATTAGCTATGTGTTTCTGTTAAAACCTATGAGTAATTAGTTCAAAACTATAGATATAGCTCCATTCTCCAACAGACACTTGTTCAAAAGTCATGGACATGTAGTTCTCCAAAAAATACACAATCAAATACAAAGTATTCAAACTCTCTAATAATCAGATAAACACAAATTAAAACAATTTAATGCCTATCCAGTTGATAGAGAAACTAAAAGGTAATAAAAATTCCATGTAAACAGAGATCCATATGTTTAAGGAACTGAATACTTTCTTCTTATGGCCTCCAACATCTCAAGTCTATCTCAGATATTCAGATTTATTTTCAATTTCATTAAGATTATATTAGTTCAGTGGTACTGGAAATATTAGCCTGTACTCCATACCATCAAGATTCTGATATGTCAGTAATAAAGGACCTATAATTTTGTCTGTGTGTGACCTCTCTCCTATTTGAAAGCGACCTGTCCAAAACTAATAGTCTTAGAAAATGGCCTCGGGCTCAGAGGGGTAAGTAACTTGGCTCATGGTCTCGAGATTTTACTCCACTGTTTTATATGCATTGGTGGAGATCAGATTACTCAAAGGTTGAAGTCAAGGAAGAACTTGAGGGAGAAGAAAGTTCTCCATCTCCAACTTTAAATGAGAGGACACAATTCCAGATTCTGTTCAAATTCCTAAAGGGAGAGAAAGAAGCTGGGAAGAAGGTGGAACATAAAGGAGTCAGCATTTCAGTAATATTCCAACCCTCAGTTTACAACACTAGAGTCTTCATGGGATTTTTCATTGAGTTTTTCATTTCTCTTGGTTGAGTTGAATTATCTCACTCCCAATGGGAGAGCTCATTCACTCTCGTGTTTTATCTGTTATATTCTTATCTGTCTACCTCCTTTGGTTTCTCTTGCTACTGGCTCAGACAGATGGGCTTCTTGGCTATTTGTTATTGTTGTACCTGGACCCGTTCTGGGTCTCCTCCCCCCAATCAGCTCTTCTTCACGGCAGGCAGCCAGGTGGTGGGTGGGCTGTCAGGTTTAGTCCCAACTAGGGAGACTTGGCGCAGGAAGGAGTTTCAAAATATGTACTGACCAATCACTGCTTTTAGACTCTGCAAGTTCCTGCTTATGTAATACCTAACCGTTGGCTGTGTGGCATGCCTTTAAAAGCTGAGGCTTTGCCTGGGGTTGGGCCTGATCCATTTGGGGAGGGGCCCCATCAGCCAACATGGTGCCAATAAAGAGTTCACTTTTAAGTTGTTCCTTGGGTCTTCCTCGTGTTTGGGGCACAACATTATGTGGGTTGATTGTAGAACTGGCATTTTGTGGCAAAGGAGTCAAATGCTGGATTTATAGTTTGGGACATTCCTTTTCAGAGATAATGATCAGGCATTCAATTTGAAACTAAAAATCATCTCCCCTCACTAATAATATTTAGGAGGATAGATAGATATAATTCTAGTTTGGCATTCTCTCTCATAGAATGACCAGCCTCAGGCAACCATCTCTCCTTCCCCTCCTGTAAGGAATCAGTCTCCCTTGTAGAGAGGTGGGTGGAAGAGATTAGAGATTCATGCCTAGCTCTGCTACTTTCTACCTGTATGATCTTAAATGAGTCACTTCCCATTTCTTTGTAGAATGAGGAGGTCAGACTTGATGATTTCTAAGGTCCTTGCCAGTTTTAAAGCTTGGAATCTATCATTAGTTACTCTAAATGCCTCCTCCGAGCATAAATGATTGGGTTCTAGGGAAGTGAAGAGCATGCTGAAAAGTCTTGAAGTATAGGGCAGTAACAAATTATTATTCAAGAACCAACATAGTTAAATTTAGAGAGACTCCTCCCTGGGAGGCTAGGTATTGGGAGATGAATGGTTTTGCTTGTTTGTCTATTTGTTTGTTTTTTGGTCACATAGACTCATTAAACTATCTAGGTGTTGAGGTTGTTATCCATGTTTACAGAAATATCCATAGAAATAAAATCATTGCTCCTCTAAATAGTGTAAGTATGTATAAAATGTGTAGATCAACTACATGCTCTAAATAGATACCATGACTTTAAAGGATTCCAGCAATTGAGAATTCAACTGGTTTGTATGACAGAGAAAGCATATATATATATATTTTTTCTGATGGTGGTAGTAGCTGCAAATGGATCTATTAAGAAAGTGTCAGTAATAGTAGTGTGGAGGAGAAGCAGTATGGCTATAGTAGGATCCTAGACTTGGAGTCAGGAAGACTTAGTTCAAATACCCCTTTTTGACAGTTCTTACTTTGTGTGTATGTATGTATGTATGTGTGTGTGTATGGTGTTTTGCCCATGTAGAGTGTATGGGAAGTGACTCATTTAAGATCATACAGGTAGAAAGTAGCAGAGCTAGGATTCAAACTTAGGGGTTGAGGGAGAATTGTGTGTACAATACATGCTTAGTTTTCAAATTTTGAAGATCAGACTAGGAGTTTTATCACCTCAAACTAAGAATAAACCTGTGCTGTTCAAATGTAGTTTCTGTTTCAAAAACATTCCAAAGAAACATTTTGAAGCAAAAGAAAAATATGGACACATTGCCACTCTACACCATACACACTGGATTTTTCTCAGCAAAATTTCTTACTGTGATGTCAACACAGCAATTACTACAAATGACAATCAGAAGCCATAAAAATAGTGCTTGAATTAATAATAGTACTAAGAAATGGGGAAAACACTGATCTTGGAGTTGGGGATGGTTTTTTATTCTGGCTCAATGACTAATGAAATACAAGACCTGGAGAAGTCACTCTGTCTCTCATTTTCTCATCTATAAAATGAGGGGGTTGGACCAGATGGTCTTTAAATTTTCTTGAAGTACTGACATTCAACGAGATCCATTGGTTTCACATGCCAACATGGGCAACCAAGTAAAATGCTGCATCATACTGCCATCTAGTGGTCTAAACTAGAACAAACAGGATGATGAACCCAATATTTAGACTTCTAAATTAAACTTCAGAAGTTCCTCTTGGTAGATTCAGTCCAATGTTCTGGCCTGTCAGAACCTTTTAAAATCCTAATTCAGTCATTAAGAAGAATAATGTGATCTTAAGCATCCTGCTCACTCCCACCCCCATCTCTCCTCAGAGTGCTCAGGTAAAATTTACTTATAAATGATCTCTGGAGAAATGTCTTTGTAGAATGAGGAGCACTGGGGATACAAAAAAAAAAAATGAAAAAGAGATAGTCCTTGCCCTCAAGGAATTTCCAGTCTAATATACAATAGACAAAGGAAGCTGAAATGCTTGAGGGTTTGATTTCCTGGAGTCTAAATCAAACTAAGCAGCTGACAGGAAATGAAATCAACTGAAAACGATTTAACCATACAGACCTTCAGATCTTCACCCTGAGCTACCCATGCAAAGATTTTGTGACTTGAAGTCCAAATGTGATACCGAGAGGTTCCTGTATTCTACAAGGCTACACAGCCTGGAGGGCAGACTGTGGCAGGTCTGCACTGACCAATCCACACTTAGCACACAAGTCTATATAAAAATAGAAAGGCTCACTCCTGGAATCAAAAAATTTGAGAGTTAGAAGGGCCCTCAGTAGACATCTAGTCTACCCCATACTCTAAAAGAGTCCTCACTCTAACATCCCCAACAATGGTCTTCCAGCCATTGCTTGAAGCTTTTTAAGGAGGGAGAACCTGCCACCTCTTGAGGTAAAATGTTCTTTCTTTGGACAGCTCCTAGAAAGGGCAACTAAGTGGCACAGTGGGTAGAGTGCAGGGTTTAGAGTCAGAAACACTCACCTTCCTTATTTCAGATCTGGCCTAAAAGACTTACTAGCTGTGTGCCCCTGGGCAAGTCACTTAACCCTGTTTACCTGAGTTTCCTCATCTGTAAAGTGAGCTGAAGAAGGAAATAGAAAACCATTTTAGTAACTCCAAACCACTGCCAAGAAAACCCCAAATGCAGTCATGAAGAGTTGAACATGACTGAAATGACCAAACAACAACAATTGGGGCAGCTAGGTGGCACAGTAGACAGAGTGCTGGCCCTTGAGTCAGGAGAACTTAAGTTCAAATTCTGCCTCAGACACTTACTAGTTATATGACCCTAGGCAAGTCACTTCACCCTGTTGGCTTCCATTTTTTTTTTCATCTGTAAACTGAGCTGGAGAAGGAAATGGCAAACTGCTCCAGTGTCTTTGCTAAGACAACCCCCAATGGGGTCACAGGGAGTTACACACAACTGAAATGTCTCAACAACAACAAAATTGTTAGGAAGTTTTTGCTGCTCTCAAGCCCAAGTTCCTAGATCTATCTGCTGGAATCACACAGAACTAGTATAATTCTTTCTTCAAAACCTTGAATATATCTTTTATGAGCTCCTGAGCATTCTCTTTTCCAGGTTAAACCCTCCCAGTTCCTTCATCCAAACCTGATATGTCATGGACTTAAGGCCATTGGCCATCCTGGATGCTCTCCTCTTGACATTCTCCAGTTTATTGATGTCCTTCTTAATCCTTTTGGCCAGGTACTAAACACAATACTCCAAATGAGATCTGACAAAGGCAGAACACAGAGGGACTAACGATTCCCTGGAAGCTATGCCCTTCCTAAGGCAAGCCAAGAGGCAGCTGGTGGTGCAGTGGATAGAGTGATGAGTCTGGAGTTAGGAAGACCTGAGTTCAGATTTGACCTCAGATATTTGCTTGGGCAAGTCACTTTAACTCTGCCTGCCTCTATTTCCCCATCTATAAAAATGGAGATCATAATAGTATCTATGACATGAGCATCAGACAATATGAATACTAATATTTTTTAAGTGCTTTGCAAACCATTAAGTGCTATGTAAATATTAGCTATTATGATTATGCTTGGGGAGTTGTTTTTCTCATCCAAGTGCAAAGTCTTACATTTATGTCTATTAAATTTGTTTTATTAGATGCAGCCCAAATCAAGTACAGTCTGTCAGATCCTTTTGGATCTTGGCTTATTGTCCAGTATGTGAACTATCCCTCCCAGCTTTGTATCCTATGAAAATTTGATAAGCAGAGTATCTATTCTTTTACCCAAGTCACTGATAAAAATGTGAAACACACAGAGGCAAGCACAGATCCCTGGGGCATTCCACTGGAGACCTCCTGCCATATAGATATCAAACCTTTTTCTACTCTTTGTACCTGGCCATGCAACCAGTTCTGAATCTGACTGAATTATCATTTCATTCTCCATCAGAACAGTATGAAATACTTTATTATCAAAAGTTGTTCTAATGTATAGAATAGAAATTCACCATTTCGTATGCAATCTCCTTCCGCCGTTCTATTATGCATGTGGAAATGCCCATCTTATTTGATGTTTTTAAGTTCAGATTTTTAAACAATGTTAAGCTCTGCTAAAATCTAAGCAAACTATATTCACAGCATTCCTTCATCTGGTAGTTTAGTAATCCTATCAAAAAAAGGGAAACAGGGTTAATCTGGCATGGCCTATTCTTGATGAAGCCATGCTGGCTGGCTCTTTGGAATCATTTCTTTCTTTTCTATATATTCACTATTTCTTTAATGAGTTGTTCCAGAATTTTCCCAAAAATCAGTCTATATATAGAAAGTCAGGTCTATCGTTTACAGATCATTTGTTTCCCCTTTTTGAAAACTGGGAGAAATTTTCCCTTCTCCAATCTTCTGGTACTTTTCCCATGATCTTTCAAATATCACTGACAGTCATTTAACAACCCTGTCTGCCAGTTCTTTCAGGATCCCAGGATATAGTCCAACAAGACCAGGTGACTTGCATTCATCAAGGGCAGCTAAGTGTTCTCATTGCTTATCTAGGGTATCAGCTCCATTTTAGTGACACCATTCTGTCATTATTAGTAAAAGTCATTCAGAACAGAGAAACAACATAAGAATTGAGATCTAGGGGCGGCCAGGTGGCTCAGCGAGTAAGAGCACCGGCTCCAGTGTTGGGACGACCTGGAGATCGAATCCCGGGCTCAGACACTCAGCACCACACCCAGAAATAACTGGCCGTGTGACCTTGAGCAAGTTACTTAACCCCGATTGCTAAAAAAAAAATAAAATAAAATAAAATAAAAAAAAAAGATGTTGGAGTGATTTGTCATTTCCTTCTTCAAAAAATAAAAAAAAGAATTGAGATCTGCTTTCTTTCTGTTGTCAACTATTGTTGTTCATCTGTCTTAAACAAAGATCCCATCCTCCTTTTTCTCCCAAAATAGAAAAAAAATTAAAAACCATCAAACTTCTTAGTTTGGTACTCAAGATTCTCCACAATCTCCCTTACCTATATCTCTAACCTTATCTCCCATTACTCCCCTTTATAAACCATTCCCCAGTTCATTCCAATTCTTGTCTATCTCAGAGAATATTCTCCTCACAACCTCCCCTTTCTGGAATACCCTCTTATCTCAACTTAGGAAAATTCTTTCCATCTCTAAGGTTTAAGTCAAACGTCAACTCTTTCACAAGAACTTCCCTGTCTGCCCCAACCTTCTAGGACACTATCTTCTAAATTATTATCCCACTGATTTGACATTTAGAATACACTCTCTTCTGTTACCACTCATGTAATAGTTATACTCTGCTGTTATGTATATGACCTGTCTCTTCTGATAGATTAGAAGAGCCTTGAGGACAGACACCTTATCATACCTGTGTATCCCTCATAGCATGTAGTACAGTGGCCACTCAGAGTAAGCAGATGCACAATGAATGTTTGAAGAAGGTGGTGACTCATGCTAAGCAGTAATGTTCAATCTCTTT
This sequence comes from Petaurus breviceps papuanus, assembly GCF_028583685.1. NCBI lineage: Eukaryota > Metazoa > Chordata > Mammalia > Diprotodontia > Petauridae > Petaurus > Petaurus breviceps. The sequence goes on from NW_027186296.1 coordinate 104,014,076, forward strand.
CTTCTCAGTATAACAACATGTAGACCAAAATTTCAAGGAAATTTGAGATGGAATTTTTCTACATCTGCAAAAATCAGTAACTTGTGTTACAGAGAATCTAGTAAAACTAACTGGAAGATTATTTTTTAATTTCTTTTTTTTTTTTTTTTTTGCTTTTTGGAGGGGAAAGGTAGGGCAATTGGGGTTAAGTGACTTGCCTGAGGTCACACGTCTAGTTTTGTGTTGAGTGTCTGAGGTCAGATTTGAACTCAGGTCCTCCTGTCTACAGGACCGTGCTCTATTCACTAAACCATCTAGCCTCCCCAAATTGGAAGATTATTAACCAAATACCAACAGAGTTGGTGTTGTTAACTTGGGTCTATGAAATTGTTGGGTTTTTTAAAACATATATTTTCTTTTTTTTATTTCTTTTTTTTTTTCCTTTTCAAGGACAGTTGGGGTTAAGTAACTTGCCCGAGGTTACACGGCTAGTTTTTTTTTTGTGTGGGTGTTAAGTGTCTGAGGCCAGAAACCGAACTTGGGTCCACCTGACTCTGAAGCTGGGGCTTTACTCACTGCGCCACCTAGCTGCCCCAAAAACATATATTTTCATGATGGTACTTTGATGTGATTAGTTTCCTTTGTAATCCTATGTATTTTCTTTTATGCATTTAAAAGAACGATTCTGAGAAAGGGTCCAAAGTCTCACCTGACTGCCACAGGAGTCTATCACACACACACACACGCACACATACAGTTAAGAACTCCTGTTTTAAAGTCACAGTAAAGTTTTCCATATGTAGTCTTTGCAGATCAAGAGCACATTGGCAGCAACAGGGCCACAGCAAGTCTCCTTTAAGTCAATTAACACTTTTTTAAAATGTTTTTTGAAGGGGGAAATAGTAATGGGCTTAGAAATTGGGGAAAGTGCCAGGTCTGAGCCCATAAAGTGCCAGAAAAACAAGTGTGTCTATAACAGAGGGTACAAATAACAGAGCAGGGGGCCCCTTATTCTGGCATGTGCATTCCAGTCCTAGTTGGAAGCCTAGTGATTCCGCTCCACTGCTCTTGCAATTCTAAT
>NW_027186296.1:104015145-104068318 GCF_028583685.1 Petaurus breviceps papuanus
CCAACTATCCGTGATACCTATGGTTTCTCTAAGCTTCAATTTCCATAGCTATAAAATGCCATGGTTTGATTAGATGATCCTCAGGGACCTGTCCAGCTCATACAATTCAGTTTCTGGTAGGATCTTTAACTTCCTCAGGATGCATTCAAACTGTGGAGTCCTAGGTCACATTCCAAATGCTATGTCTGCTCCCCTGTTGCCCTTAGGAGAAAGGTGTGAGAAAGAGGAACGGGAAGAGAAGGTGGGAATAAGAGAACAAATGGTGCCCAATGTACTGTAATAGCAAAGCAACAAAGCAGTGGGAAACCTCAACAACCCATTTTGTAGGCTTGTCCATAGGGTCAGTGTAACTGTGTCATTGGTTTTAAATCATTGGTAGCAGAGGAATGACAGAGCCTTCTTCTTCAGCTTTTCCAACCAGTGGACTAGCTGGAAATTTACTTTAAAAGGGCTATAATTTTAAAGAGGCTTTGAAACAGAAAGTCAATTTTGAATATAATAAATACTTTTTTGAAGCAAAATGGGAGGTTGATCCATATTATTTCATGCCATTCTTAAAATTAAAAAAAAATCCTTCAGAAGCATACTGTATTATTTTTTATCATGACCATTATTATTTGGTTTGGCTGGTCTGTTCCTAATCATCACCATACTCTGAATTTGTACATGAGAACATGGTCTGGCCTGATTGGTAGTTTGCACTTCTTAATCCCTCCTTTTTGCTGCTTGAGAGAGCAGTGTTAATTTTATTTGAAAGTAGGATTTTCCTTTTTCTTCCCATTCTTTTAGTATTAATAGGAAAATACACTGCAGATAAAAGGAAAAGAAAAATGCTAACAAGCAATCACTGCAAAAATTATCCATGAAAGAAGAAATGTGAGTCCCAAATGTCTTAACTTAAACCTTCCCTCAGCTGGAGGTAAGAGTAAACAGCCATTAAAACAACTTCCATGAAAATGAATTTTTAATGGGCAATAATAAAGAACAATGAGTCTTGGTCTAAGTGATATGATTGGTTCAAATGTCAAAATAATTTCAGGATTTTGTTTATCTCCTGCTGACTTCTGTTTTAAAGGGAACAGAGAAGCACTGGGGTTTCAAAAGAATTTAAAATATGAAACACAGTAATTGAAACTTAATTTGAAAGATATAGTTAATTTTCCTACATATACTGGAATATCTTTTGCTTCATACATACTTGAAGAAAAATCCATGCAGTGGCAGTCACCTCAAGGCCATATTAAGTATGTATTTGTGTTTGTGTATGTGTATAGCACCCCCTCTAGGATTACTTGCCTAGCTCCCAGTAATACTGGTAGACCAGCTTCACAGAAAACAACTACCACATTTCTCCCCTGAGTTTTCTAGGTATAACCCTGAAAGCTTTAGGGTTTCTTATGATATAACTCTGAGCCCCTAATCGTTGTGCTCCCCAGTAATTACCAGTTAGCCAGCTAGAGTTAACTTTTTGAGTACTTATTAAGAAAAGGTAGGGGTGGCTAGGTAGTGTAGTGAATAGAGCACCGGCCCTGGAGTCAGGAGGACCTGAGTTCAAATTGGCCTCAGACACATGAGACACTTACTAGCCGTGTGATTTTGGGCAACTCAACCCCAACTGCCCTCCAAAAAGCAAAAAAAAAGAAAGAAAGAAAGAAAAGAAAAGAAAGGGTAATAAGAATAGTTGGCACAGAACAAATTCTCCCCCCAAAAAAAATCTGGAACACACTCCCCCACAAGAACATACACAATCTAGGAATAAAAGAAAGCAAGCTTGGAGATAAAAAGGGCAATTCACAACTCCTGATTATTGGAAGTCATGTTCTTCCTTTGTGGAGTTATCACAAAAAAAGAGAAAAGGTAGTAGTTGTCTCATGACAGCAGCTCCATTGTCTGCCATATTTGAAGTTGACCATGAGAGATGACCTCTATCTAAATGGACAAGGTTATAACCACAGACAGTTCTCTTTACATAAATCCACATTACAATTCTGGTAGGTGGTGGCAGGCATTGAAGCTACTCAGGCTGCTGCCAGAACCCCAGGCACTGAAACTGCTTCAACTACAGGGTGTAGAATATCAGAGTAGATAGGGCCCCAGAGGGGAATGGGAAGTCTGTGGAATGGTCCACTTATGTTAAACAAGAATGGGCTGTATAGACAATTCTCACTTTATGTAAATTTCCATTATGGAAATTCTACTTTAGTAAAGAATTCTGAAAGAAATTCACATTCCAAAAGAAAATTATGAAAAGCAGACAGCTGTATGACTGTATGATGCAGGCAATATAAATGGTGATGAAAGGCTGAGAAACATCTCTAAGTCAGTTCCTGCCCATCTGCAGACAGTGAGTAATACTACTCCTCTCCCTGTGTTCAATAATGATACTTATATTTTCACCATAGACAGTGGCAAATGTCCTCTTGAGGGGAATAGTGAATCATCTTCCAATAGATTTGGAAATAAAAATGAAAATACTTAGAAAATATAGAGAACAGAAATTGTCATCTATAGCATGTGAACTTAGTCTTTCTGTGTAGACTGAGAATGCCATAATGAAGGATGCTGCCCAAATAATGATGGATCATGGAAAAGGCATGGCTTACATGAAACTGACTTATCTGCAGAAACAAAGAGAAGATGCTATTCTAAGATTGAGGAACTAAAAACTATGTGGATAGAAGACTAGACTCAGAAGAATATTCCTTTAAGTTTGATGACAATTCAAGCCAAAGCTCAAAGCCTCTTTGAAGATTTAAAGGTGAAGTGCCCTGAAGGAACACAGTTATTTACAGCAAGCAGTGGTTAGTTTGGATTTAAAAATCATGCAGGATTTCATAATGTTCAAATGTCAGGAGAGACTGCTGCTAGTGCAGATACTGAAGCAGCAAAGAAGTTCCCAGAGTTCCTGCAAAAAATAATAGATGAAGGTCCCTACTTGTCAGAGTCAATCTTTCATGTAGATGAAACTGGTTTATTTTATCAAAGAATGCCATCTTGAACACATTCTCAGTGGAGGGAAAAAAAACTATTCCAGGGCATAAAACGCCAAAAAATTGTTACTCTTCTGCTTGGAAGGAATGCATCAGGGACTTGAAAATTAAATACTGTTCTTGTGCACCACACAGAAAATTCCAGAACATTGAAAGGAAATAGCAAGGCAATAATACCTGTGTATTATGTCACCAACTCAGACATGGATAACCCTTACCATCTTTGCACAATGTCTTATACACTGCTTCATTCAGGAAGTTGTGAAGCTTTGTAATGATGTTGACATTCCTTTCAAAATTCTACTGATTGTAGATAATTCCCTGGGTCACCCTTCCCATCTGGATGACCTAATGAAAATGTAAAAGTGGTCTACCTTTCCTCTAACACTAGTTCATAATTAGAACCTATGGATCGGGGAGTGATTATAAATCTCAAGGCATACTATTTGTGCATTACATTTGCCCAGGCTATTGCAGTTTTGGATACAGAAAAAGATTTAACACTGAGATATTGGTGTAAATCTTGTATTTACCATGCGATCTGAAATATTGCTGAGGCATGGGAAGATGGAACAAAAACATGTATGAGGAGACTTAGGGGAAAAAAGTGTACCCTCAGTTCATACCCATGGATTTGACAAAGATGAAACCTTGGAATAAGTAACAAGATTGTAAAAATAGCACAAGAATTGGAGCTAGAAGTAGATGAGAATTATGTGGAGATCATGATTCTCATGGAGAAGAACTGCTGATTGAAGATGTGACTGAGCTGCTAGCTAAAAAGATTGTAGAAGAAAGAAAAACGTTGGAACCCAAGGTCAAACCAAAAAGGTTCACAACAAAACAATTGGCAGAAGCATTTCATCATTTGAATGAATTATTTTCTTGAATTGAAAAGATGAATCCAAGTACTTCAAGATTTTTTTTTTTGCTGTTTTAGAGGGCAATTGGGGTTAAGTGACTTGCCCAAGGTCACATGGCTAGTTTTTGTGTTGTGTCTGAGGACAGATTTGAACTCAAGTCCTCCTGACTCCAAGGCTGGTGCTCTATTCACTGCACCACCTAGCTGCCCCTTACTTCAAGATTTTTTAAAGTTCAAAGACTAGTTGAGGGTAATATTGCTTGCTATAATTGAATACATAAGGAAAAAAAAAGAAAGCCACTGTCTAAATGTGTCTTGTAGCTTCATAAAAAGTGTTACACAGCCAACCACCAATGATAACAATGGAGTGTGGAAGGGGCAAAATACTCCACACCTACGTTAACTTTACTGCATACTTTATCATTAACTTCACCTTTCATTTCATAATTGTTTATTATCATGGTACAGTATTTAATGTGTCTGCACTTTAGTACATTTTGTAACTTGCATAGAGGTATTATTTTGTGTATGCCTGTAATGGCAAGCAAAGTAGTACTTTGCTCCTTGTTTCAGCTAATCAAGTGCCTTTGAGCCTCACCTTTGTGCCAAGTCTTTGTTGGAAACAGTATACATCGTGTTGCCCTTAATAGGCCTAAGAGAGTTTGGAAACCTTCCTTGCCCTTAATAGGCCTAACATCATCACATGGAGCCCACAGTGGATGGAGTTTGCTGAAAGTGCAGAACAGGAGGAAGCAGAGCAGATAAAAGCTTGAGCATGATCTGGGACCAAGCAGAGCTCAGAGAGAGAATGTATGTGATGTCAGCCTTCTGCCTGTTGTTCTGTGTTGATGTTACTTTGTTAGACAGAAGCACTCTTGTCTGTTGATTTGTGTTGATTTCTCAGGCAGAAAGTGAAATGAGATGATAGTGATAGCAATGTGTGTCAATATTGTTGTAGCCCTGTTGAACTTTGTTTTCCTAGAAATAGAAGAGCTTGGGATGCAGCAGTCCTGTGAGCTGCAATATGGAACAGGAGCAGAGAGCTGCCTACCTGTGAATCCAGGCAATAGTCAGGTGAATCCAGGCAAGAGTTGGGAGCATGGAAGAGGAGCCATGGGATTTGGAAATCAGTCTTGAGTCAAGATAAAGGAGACTTTACTTGGGTATTCAGTGCTGACTGATGATGTTGTAACTTACTGTAACCTAGGGATGGATGGCCTCTGTACTTTCCACTAACCCCATAAGGATGATTGGCTTAAGGATGATTGGAAGTCAACGAGGGTCAAGATGAAAGACTTGATTTGGGTACTCTGTATTGATTGAGGAGATCATGACTTATTGAATGATTTGTTTTATGTAAGACTGTGTGGCCACCTTGGTAATAAGTTATGTTATATTGTTGTGAATGTTGTGCTTTATGTTTCTTTAATGTTTGACTTTAGCTTTCTGCTGAATAAATAGAGAGTTCATCATACCATATGATTAGATCCTTAAAGTTATTCACAGCAGCAGTTCTCAGGAGAGCTGCTCATGATTGGCTTTACAATGCCTTTGCTATATAGGCTAAGTGAAGTGGGTGGGTAGGGGCTAATTTGCATTATGTAAAAATCACTTTATGTAGAGATCTGCAAAATTTACATAAAGTGAGAACTGTCTATATGTGTTTTGATGGCAGCAATCACTCCAGGAGCAAGAGTGATAAAAGAAACAAGCTGAGAGGAACAGTATGCCCTGCTCTGCTCCAGCCTTCCTTCTGCTTTCCAAATTTAATGTTATTTCTCATAAACATCTATGGCTGACCCTGTCTTTATGTTGCCTAGAGGATGAGATGGGAGTCACACACAAAATGGTACCTGAGTATAGGTCTGGGAATTATGATTATGCAGAGTTTTGCTGAGTGGGGGCATAAGCTAGTTATTGCATAACTAATTCCAAGGGCAAAATCATCATGATGGAGGGGCATATATTATAATTCTCCTTATAGATATGAACCAAGGTTACATATATATGTGTTATGTGTATACCTAAATATACATACATACATTTGTAATTATTTTTTTATGGCTGGAAGGGACCTTGGAGATCAGAAGTCTGGTACAACTTCTTCATTTTACAAATGGTAATCTGAAGCCAAAAGAGGAAGAAGTCAGTCAATGAGTCATCAAACAATTATTAAGTGCTTACTGTGTGGCTGATGATACATCAAAACGCAAAACCAGCATCTCTGCTCCAAAGGAACTCACATTCTGGTGGAAGACACAATGGGTAAAGTATATAAATAAAAGAGATATACAGAGATGAAAAATAATCTCAGCGAGAGTGTACTAGCAGCTGGAGGAACTGGGATAAGCTTCATTGTAGGTGGGATTTGAGATGTGTTGAAGGAAGCCATGAAAGCTAAGAGAATAAAGGTGAGGAAAAAGAGGGGTGTGTCTGTGTGTGTGTGTGTGTGTGACATTTTCAGAAATGTGCTTTTGTGAAATCAATTTGGTAGCAGTATGTAGCATAGACTGGAGTGGGGAGGAGGCTTAAAGCAGAAAAACCAGTTAGAAGGATATTGAAATAGGCAAGGCTAAGAGACAGTGAGGGATTATGTTAGGGTGGTGGCTATATAAGTAGACAAAAGGGGAAATATGCAGGAAATGTTTTGAAGGTAAAAGCAATGATATCTGACAACAGATTGAATATGTGGAGTGAGTGCAAGTAATGAATTGAGAAGGAATGACTCTAAGATTGAGAGTCTGGGTGACTGGGAGGATGGTGACGCCCTTGATAGTAAGAGGAAAAATCTGAAGGGAGCAGTTGAAGGGAAAGAAAATCATTTGCTTTAGATATATTGTACTTAACATAACTATTGGACATTCAGTTTGAGATTTTTGATAGGCAATTGGTTATATAGACCACATGTCAGGAGAAAGATGAGAGCTGGGTATATAGATTAGAGATTATCTCCATAGAGATGATAAATAGAACCCATAGAAGCTGATGAGATCACCAAGCAAGATACTATAGCAGGAAAGAAGAGGGCCCGGAACAGTCTTAAGGAAGATTCTAATAGATTGCATCCTCAATCATTTGCCCTCTCTCTCTCTGAGATCTTCAGCCTTAACTGTGAACTTGTTCTGCCCCTATTGCTTTCAAACACATCTGTCTCCATCATTCTTAAGTTTTTTTCACTAGATTCTAATAACCCCTAAAGTTATATTTCTATATTTCTGCTCTCTTTCTCAGCCTTCTTGCATTTCCTCTCCTCTCTCTCCTCAGCCCCTCATAATCTACTTGTTCAAAAGAAACTTCTCTCTCCAAAGTTACTAATTATATTTTAATCGAGAGATCTGGTGTTTTTTTCTTGGTCCTATTCCTGCTTAACCTAGCTACTGCAGTAGATAGTCTCTCCTTTGAATACTTTTTGCTCTGTGTTTTTATGACACTGCTTTCTCCTTTTTCACCTCCTATTTATCCCATCATTCTTTCTCAGTCTCCTTTGCTGTCTCTTCACCTACCATGCCCCCAAACTGCTGGTATTCCTCAAGATTGTCCTTAACCCTCTCCTCTTGTCTCTTCACATCCTCTGTTGGTGACCTCATCAACTCCCATACATTTACCTATGCAGATGACTACCAGATCTATACCTCCTGCATCACCAATTACCTATTGGACATTTCAAACTGCATGGCCCAGAGACATCTTAAACTTCAATATGTCTAAAACTGAACTCATTATCTTTCCCCCTAAACTTTCCATTCTTCCAAACTTCTCTGTTTCTATTGAAGACCCCACCATTCTTCCAGTGGCTCAATTTTGTAATTTTGGCATTATATTGGACTCCTCATTCTTCTACCTCTCACATATCTGATGGGCTACCAAATATTGTCATTTCTACCTTCACATCTCTGGCATCTGACTCCTTTTTTCCAGGCATATGGCTACCACCCTCATTTAGGCCTTCATCACCTCTTAAACAGATTTTTACCATAGACTCCTACTTGGTCTCCCTGCCTCAAGTCTCTCGTCACTAAAGTCCATCTATATATTACTGCCAAGGAAATATTCCTTAAACACAGATCTGACCATGTGACTCTGCTATTCAGTAAACCCCAGTGACTTCCTATTACTTCTAAGATCCAATATAAACTCTCCTGTTTAGTATTTAAAAGCCCTAAATAACCTGGCCCTAACCTATCTTTCCAGTCTCATGGAATGTCTCCCCCTACCACACTCTGTGATCCATTCAAATTAGTCTTCTCTCTTTTTCTTACACGTGACAGTCCACCTTCTGCTCCCATAACTTTAAACTAGCTGCCCCACAAGCCTGGAATGTACTCCCTCCTTGACTCCATCTCATTGGGTTCCATTGTCCTTTAAGATGCAGCTCAAACATGAAACCATGACTGATACCTCCAAACTGCTAGAGTCCTTCCCCCCAAACTACCTTTTATTTAGCTATTTTGCATACATTTGTATTTATTAATTTTCTATTTATAAATTTTTACATTTACTTGTCTCCTCCATTATAAAGGAAGTGTCTTGCCGCCAAAAGTTATTTCTTTCTTTGAATTGTAATCCCTGTCCTCAAGGAGCTTACTATCTAACAGGAGAGGCAAATATTTACAAAATGAATATGACCATACTTCAGACATATTGAAGGTTCTGTTCCAGACCATCACAATAAAGTGAGTTGCAAAAGTTCTTTAGTTTCCCAATGCATATAAGTCATATTTAAACTATAATGTAATATTAAGTATGCAATAGTATATGTCTAAAAAATATACATGCTTTAATTTTAAAAACACTTTATTGCTAAAAAATGCTAACCATCATCTGACCCTTCAGCCAGTTGTGATCTTTTTGCTGGCAGAGGGTCTTTCCTCAATGTTGATGGCTACTAACTGACCGGGGTGGGGGGTTGCTGCAGATTAGGGTTGCTGTGGCAATTTCTTAAAAATAAGATAGCAATAAAGTTTACTGCAACAATTGACTCTTCCTTTCTTGAAAGATTGCTCTGTAGCATATGAGTATGTCTAATAGCATTTTACCCACAGCAAAACTTCTTCCAAAATCGGAGTTAATCCTCTCAAACCCTGATGATGTTTTGTCAACTAAATTAATGTAATATTCTTCAATATTGTTGTGTTTTAGGGAATAGAGAGGCCTAAGGAGAGGAGAGAGAAATAGGGAACAACCATTCTATGGAGCAGTCAGAACATACATGCCATTCATCAATTAAGTTCACCATGTTATATGGGTACAGTTCATGGCTCCACAAAACAAGTACAATAGTAACATCAAAGATCACTGATCACAGAACACCATAAAAGATATAAAAATAATGGAAAAGTTTGAAATATTGTGAGAATTACCAAAACATGATGCAGAGATAACATGTGAGCATATGCTGTCAGAAAAATAGCACAAATAGACTTGCTTGAGGCAGGGTTGCCACAAACCTTCCATTTGTAAAAACCAAAAACCCACAATATCTGCAAAACCCAATAAAATGAAGTATGCCTATGCAAGGCAGTTTGGGGAAGGAAGGCACTAGCAAATGGAGAGATCATGAAAAGTTTCATGTAAAAGTTGGATTTACATAACTATATTCATTCATCCATTCATTAATTCACTCATTCATTCATTTGTTTGTTTACATCTAAGCTGGCAAAAAGTACTTGGGTTCTTTCTAAATAATGTTGTATGTGAGGGGACCCAAAAAGAATCCCTTTTTTTCTTTGTTTTTTTTGTTTTTTGCCTTAATTATCATTTGCCTGATTTACTAAGACACAGAAACCTGTTTCTCATTCTGGAAATAATTAAGGAAAATATGACCAAGTTGGGGGAGGGGCAGGGAATGTTAGGCAAGTACATTGTTCAAATAAATAGAATACACTCTTAATAACCTGAATTTTAATATAATTACAGATTTTGCTGATAATGCTTTCAGGAAATATTAGGTTTAAATATGACTTTTTGAAGAAGTCTAAACTGACCCTAGGAGAATGAAAATGTTGTTATATGTTCATTCCTAATTTCTACTCTCCTTGTCCAAAGAATTAAGACATATTAAGTGACTGTCTCCATTGTCCCTGACTAAAGTACCATATAGTGTATATTTTGTTTTGTTTTTGAACTGAAGCTTGGTGGAAATCGCACAGAACTGGGAATCTGAAGACCTAATTCTATTGTTAAGTAACTGAATGACCTCAGGCAAGTCACTCAACTCATTTGGAAGCCAGTTACCTCACCTGTTAAAGGAAGAGGTTGGATTGAATAATCTCAATATTTCTTTTCAGACTTAACATTCTCTGATTCTTCGCCTCATTCCCTATTACCTTCTCCAATGCTGGCTATTCTTTCTTCATGTCTCCCCAAAACATTGGACCAGGAGGACATGTTGGAATACTCCTTGCTCCCTACTGCTGTCCCCAAATACTTCTTCTCCACCATCATTCAAAAATCTCTCTTTCATTTGTCTATATCCATATCCTTATTTTAGGCATCTACCAGTCCTAAGGCACTGTCCTCCTTTCAAGGAGTTTAGTGCCTTACTCAGTCTTCCTCTTCACCCCAAGTATTGCTCTTCATTGGTGGCATCAACATTTATGTTGATATCTTTTCAAATAATCTAGCCCACTTTCCTATTCACCACTCTCTTCATCTCCTCAACCTAGGGGGGAGTATATGATAATGGAGGGAGCACTGACTTTGAAGTCGATTCATATCCTAACTAGGTTACCAAGACTGCAAATCTAAACTCTGCTACTTACTGCCTATGTGACCTCAGACAAGTCATTTAACTTCTAGGGTCATCAATTTATTCATCTTTAAAATGAGGGAGTTGGACCCAGCACCATCCAGGCTGGCTGAGACCCTTTCAGGAGGTCCAGGAGGTCCACCAAGCTTTCTTCCTATGCCTTCCCTTCACCCCTTCTGAGCATCACTACCCAGAGCTCATCTAGGCTGTTTAAATATTCATACCACTCAGAAGAAATGAGAGGCAGTAACTATATTCTCACCCAGTGAGAAAGACCCGAACTCTTACCATCTCTACTGCCTCTACACCCATCTATTGCACTGTTCTCTTGCCTGCTAATGTGACCTAAGGACTTCTGGCAGCTGAGCATTCTTTTATGTGTTGTTTCACCAAATTAGAGTTAGAGCTCCTAAAGAGCAGAGACTGTTTTTCTATTTGTATCCCTAGCACCTGGCACAGTATCTGACATTTCACAAATGCTTTTTCATTCATTCATACAAAGCTTATTTGCACCTCTAAGATCACAGATTTAGAAATATGGTCTTAGAGGTAAATAAATTCAACCACCTTCATTTTATATGGATGAAGAAATGGAGTAATCCAAAATTACTTAACCTTACTGGGCCTCGGTTTCCTCAACTGTAAAATGAGGGAACTAAATGAGATAATTTCTCAGGTCCATTCTAACTCACACTCAGAGGTCCTCAGAAATTTTGTTTCAGTATCCCTTTACGCTCTTAAAAATTATTGAGGACTCCCCCAAAGAGCTTTGGTTTATGTGGGTTATATCTATTGATGATTATAATAATAGAACTTAAAACATCTTATTAAAAATCTTAGCATTATTATGAAAATATTTTGGACCTCCTGAAAGGATCTCAGTGATCCCTAGGGGTCCCTGGATCATATTTTGAGAATCACTGCTCCAAGTTATTTATCTCTGATCCTATTATGATCTCTTCTCTCTACCTCAGCCATTGACAAGGATGGTCAGAACTTTCACCATCATTTAAACCCCACCTCCATGATCTCAGACTCTGAATTCCACTTCTCTGATTTTCTCCTACCCTTTGACTTCTCCCTGTGTCTCATTCCTCTTCAAACTATTTTTCATCCTCACTTCAAGCTCCAGCATGACCATTCTGCCCTTTTCTCAAAAATTACCGTTGCTTCTCTGGGCTCCTTTTCTCCCTTCAGGGTTTTGACTTTGTATTTAACCATTTCACCCATACATTGTGCTCTACCCTTGAATCTTTTCTTCTGGTCTAATCACTTATTCTGCCTGTTCTTGAACCTTGGTCACTCCCATTTCTAATTCTAAGCTTTCGGGCACTGCTGGAGAAAGTCAAGAAAGTATATGACTGGATCCATTACAAAATCAAGTTATCTAATCTTCATTGGACCTTCACTGCTAAACAGTAATCTTTTTTTTTTATCATTTTTCTAATTGGCTCTCTACCATGTTTCCAATAATGGCAATTCCAAACGTTTTCTTCTAGTTTTAAGTCCCCTATATAGGGGCTTATGCTTTACTGACATTCACCATGGCCTCCCTCTTTCTCCAACTCTGTATCTTAAAACTCTTCTAGATAGTAATCCATCCTCTCTCTCTCTTTATACCAATATTTAAGAAGGTATTGTCCAAGGACAGCTAGGTGATGCAGTGGGTAGAGCACTAGTCCTGAAGTCCGGAGGACCTGAGTTCAAATCTGGCCTTAAACACTTGAACTTGCTAGTCAAGTCACTTAACCCCAATTACCTTGCCAAAAAAAGGGAAGTATTGTCCCTTCTTTTTCACCAGCTCTGATCTTACTACTCCCACCACCCTTGATTTCATCTCCTCCTATCACCTCTAGGAACATGCCCTTAACCCTGTTTACTTCAGTTTCCTCATCTATAAAATGAATTGGAGAAGGAAATGGCAAGCCATTCTACTATTTTTGCCAAGAAAACCCCAAGTGGGGTCACAAGAGAGTCAGACACAGCTAAACAACAAAAATGATTATTCCAGAATTTTACTACAGTGCTTCAGTGTAGGTCCAGAATACATGGCACCCTCTAGTCCTTATTAAATGCATAATAGAAAAACCCCAAAAGACTCTTTTTCAGATAAAAATCAAATGTCAAATATTCATAGAAATAGCCAAGAAAGATTCCCCTCTTTACATAATTTCAGAGCATTTTGAAAACATGAACTGTTTACTACAATCCCCAACAAACACTACATAAAGAAGTGCTTGCTGACCTTCTGAAAGCATCTTTATCAGTCCCTAACTTAGGAGTGGGTAAAGACTCACCCCAGCTGGACTCAAGATAGCCCCAAGCTGAGTTTTGGTGGAGTTCATAGATTCCTTATTCCCTGAAAACTGAGATCGGAACATTCTCTTCCCCTCTCCAAGGGAGTTGTGAGAAAAAACATGCCAAAAGCACAGAAACTGAGAGTAGATATTGAAAAAAAGAGAACACCCACTTCAAACTGTAAATACCAAAAAAAAAAAAAGCCCCTCAATCTTATATAGTTTCCATCATTTTTGCAGCTGAATAGGACCCACTCCATCTGCCTGTTGGAGAGATGGTTTCAAGGAAGTGGAGGCTTTGGGAACATATGGGTGGTGATCTGTGTTTCTTCTGTCAGCAGCTCCATATCGTATGGTCCTACTTCCCTGAAATTCAGAGGCACTCTGCCAATAATCACTAAGGTTTCTTTTAAGTATGGTTATTTTTTTTGTGCTTCCAACAACCTAACCCATGAGACAGTCTTAAGATGCCTGAGTGCTAATAATAGTAAAATGGTTTAAGTAATCTTGCCTATACCAAGGTATTGAGCATGAGGAATTATTCTATGTAATGGATATGTAACCCAACATAATTCTCCAAAAACAAGTTTTTCTTCTCAGGAATAAGAGGACTCCACATGAAACTTTCACTAACTTTGGGCAGCAAATATCTTCTTAATAGAAAAGAAAAAAAGTCAGACTAATCATCGGAATGTAGGATGTCAGAGCTGAAAAGACATAGAAGATACCAGATTACCTTTTTTTCATGTTAAGATCAGGAAGGACTTGATAATGTTGAATGTGAAGGCTAGATGGGATCTTTAGAATTCATCTAGTTCATTTTACAGAGGAGGAAACTGAGGCCCCAAAAGGTGATGTGATTTGTCAGTTAATGGCAGATCTCCAGCATCCTTCAGTATCACCACACTCTCTCTAGTGGATCACTTTTTATTACTATTTAATTTTTAATTTTGCTGTTTAAGTAGCTGTTAAAGGGGCTAAATGTTATTCAACGAAGTCAAGAATTTGAACTTCCCTAAAATTATGATGAGAGATATTCACCAAAGTCTAACCTTTGAAAAATTATCCCAGGGGCAACTAGGTGGTGCAGTGAATAGAGCACTGGCCCCAGAGTCAGGAGGACCTGAGTTCAAATTTAGCCTCATATACTTGACACTTAACTAGTTGTATGACCTTGGGTAAGTCATTTAACTTCAATTGCCTTGCTTTCCCCCCTCAAAAAAACAAAAACAACCACAACAACAAAAAGAAAAATTATCCCAGTGTCTATCAATGGGGAAAAAATTTAAATCAAATGGGGTTGAAAAGTTTCATTAGATACAAATATTTGTGTAACTACATCAGCTCTTAGAAAAATAGCACAACATGGAAAGTATAACAAATTTATTTCAAGTCAACATGAAGCAAATTCATACAGTAATTAAAAACTTTTCTTTTCAAAAATTGTTTGGCATTGATTTTAAATACATTTTAAATAATTAGATAGAAACTATAATGTTTTCATTTGTACCTTGGCATAAATGAATTTCCTCATAATTAATAGTAAATATTTTATAAAATAAATTCTACCAGTTAGTAGCTGTTCCTTTTTTATCTTAGCATCATTTTGGACAGAAAGAAGTAGCTCATATCTTACCATATGGAATATTTCCATCTGAGGGATCAGAGCTTATGGGTTTAACAATTCCTTTATGAGACTTCCAATCAGCTTTCATATGGCTGCCAAACTAATCTTCCTATTGACTAAATCTTACCATTTAATTCTCCTGCTCAGAAAATCTATTTCAATAGCCTGTAGAGGAGAAAAAAACAAAACAGAAATCCCTTAATCTGAAATTATTCTAGATTCCACCTACCTTCCCATATAGTTCCATTTTCTATCCTATACATCCTAGTAAAATTGGACTACTATCTACTCTTTGAATTCTACAAGCTGTCTCTTCTCTGTAAATCCATGGAAATCATCCCAGAGTAATGGGGGAGGGGAGAAACAAAGAAAATCCCCCATATACACCAAGGCACTGCCCCGAAGTTTCCCATGTTACCAGGGGAAGAAAGAACATAGTCTGGAAAATTCAATTCCTAAGGCTGTATCCCAGGCTAAAATTCTTGGAAACCCCTAGAAATTTAATAAAAGAATTAATATTTTAGTACAGAAGCAGGATATAAAGTTAAGCCTTATAAGATAAGAAAAATCATCACATTTCTACAATATCACTAAGGAAACTAAGAAATAGACAGAAAATAGGTATTTCAGATAGAAAGATTATGTATTAAATGAAAGCTTGAAAAGTATTTTAGCTAACAGTATCAACAGATTGAAAAAATTTTGCCTCTTAGGTTCATACTTATTCCCTCAATTTCTTTTTCTTGTCTTATAGTTAACATTTAGAGCATCGTGTCAAATAATAGCAGAGTTAATAGACATCCTATTTTTTTTTAGCCTTGATCTAATTGGGAAAACTTCAAGTGCTTCTCCGTTACAAATAAATCTAGTTTTGATTTTAGATAGATACTTGTGATCATATTAAGAAAATATCCTAGGGGTGGCCAGGTGCTCAGTAAGAGCACTGGCCCCAGTGTTGGGATGACCTGGGGATCGAATCCAGGCTCAGACACTTAGCACCACACCTAGAAATAACTGGCCGTGTAATCTTGAGCAAGTTACTTAACCCCAATTGCTTAAAATATATATATATATATATATATATATATATATATATATATATATATATCCTTTTGTTCCTATGCTTTTTAGTGTTTTTAACATAAATGGAAGACAGAAATAGCCCATGTTAGAGGGGTTGTGATCAGATAAGCATACTAATATATCATTGGTAGAATGGCACATTGGCTTGATTATTCTGAAAACATTTATAGTTTACCTATACTTTTCCTATCACTTGACCCCGGTGATCCCATTACTGAGCATATATCCCCTCTTCCCCCCCAAAAAAAAATAGTCAAAGGCAGAAAAAAGTTCCCGAATTTAGCAAAATAGTCATTAACAGTACTTTTGCTGTAAAGAAAAAAAATAGATAAAGTAGGTACCTATCAACTATGGAATGGCTGAACAAACTGGCATGTGAATATAATGGAATGTTATTGCTAGAAAAAGTAATAATGAGGAATTTGGAAAAACATGGAAAGGCCTTTATGAAATGATATTGAACAAAGCAGTCAAGAGAACAACATACATGACAACTACAATAATTTAAATGAAATGGGAGGGAAGCATTTCTATGGCACTTATATGCCAGGCACTATACTAAACAAATTTAAAAGGAAGCCAAACTAATTAATTTGCCATGCTCAATCTTGATCCCAGGGCACAAATGATGAAATGTACCCCTACTCATTGTAGGAGAGTGATGAGACAGTACAGATATGAAATGTTGACGATCCTGTCAAATACAAATCAATGTATTGATTGGCATTGCTTAATGGTTTTGTTTTTCTCCATCATTAAAGAGGGACATGTCAGTGAAATCACACAGATATCTGAATGTCCCCTTTTTGTACCAGCAGGTAAGAGATAGTGGGGCTACTTAATGACTGAACTAAAGATATACTGACTAGTCTAAGGTTTATGGCTTTGGTTGTCTTATCCTTAGAAGTAATACGATTTCCCTCAAGGAGGCTAAAATCTCCAAAGAGTAAAAGTACAATTGCAAAGGACATAGAACAATTTAATGCTCTATGTTCCAGGACAAAGAGTGGAACCCCTACTTTCACCCCTACTCAATCCTCATGAAAGAAAGTCAAGTTGAGAGGCATACTGGTTGAGAGACAAGTCTGGTAAGCCAAGTTGAGAAGCAAGTTTTCTTTAAAAAAAAAAAATCTTGAACTTAAATACAGAAAGACAAAAAAAAAAATTTCCATGTACACAGCACAGCATAAAAGAGGACTCAGTATAAAAGCATGAATTTGCATTTCACATTGTTTACTTTAAAAAAAATTATATAGTAAGAACCTCAGAGAGGCAAACCTTTGGAGCAATGCATGAGAGGTTCTGAGGACCACTCTTGACTATCATTCTCTGCTGTCCCCTGAGTTTTTTGTTTTAGACCTTGAACTTCCTCTCAATGGACAGTTGAATACCGTGACCACTAAGGAACAGATGTAGTTCAGAGTTAGTCCTCTTGTGCAAATTAAAACAGAATATTATAAAGACCTCTTTCTAGTCTGTCTGAATCTTTTGTGAAGTTTCTCTAAGCCACAGTGTCAATCTTAAAGCTATTGAAAATGAGCTATTATTAGCTCAACAAGTAAAAAAAAAAACACCAAAAAAAAAAAAACCCATCTCTTGAGGTTAATTTCCAGTAATGTTGCTGGGACTCTGGGTGAAGAAAAATAAAGAATCAGGCAGTTTTTCCTGATAGTTCTCAACAATCAAGCTAGATCATTCAGAGCAACCAAAAAAAGCACTTTTTCCATTAGAAACAGAAGCCTTCATTAAATATTTCATTTTGCACATCTGGATGTAAGATGAATAACTGATAACCATCTAGATTTTTCTCAGCTGCCACCTCCACCATGAAGGCTTCTCTGATTCTCCCCTCACCTTCAATGAACTTAAGCCAATCGACTTCCCCTTCCTCTTTGGAGCAATTGTGCTATGCTTTGTGGTGCTAAGAGTCAAGTGATATGGGTTCTAGTTCAGATTCTGCAACTACCTAGCTGTCCCACTCCCATCCATCCTCCAAATAGCTTCCAATGTGACTTTGTTTATACCCAGATCTGATCATATCATTTCTCTAGTTAATAAACTCTGACATGTTATTGCCTCTTCGATATTTCTGTGTGGTGTTTACAGTCTTTACACAACCTAAACTTTACAGATTAGTCATATGTTGCTTCCCTTCCCAGAGTCGGTACTTGGAGAAGCTTCTGGCACACAGTAGACACTTAATGCTTATTGACTGACGGGCTCTATATTGCAACCAAATTGGTCTCTTTGTTCTTCACATGTGATATTCCATCTTCTACCTCTCTGGCCATTATTCTGGCCATCCTTCAGGCATAAATGTACTTACTGTCTCCTCACCTCTGTCTTCTAGTATCCCTTACTTCACTCAACCTCTATCTACCTCAGTGTCCTCAACTGTAAAACGAGTTTAATAAGAACACCTACCTTAGTAGGATTGATATGAAGATCAAATGAGATATTGTAAAATGTGCTTAGCACACACAGTGTCTGACACATAGTAGGTGCTATATAAATGTTTATTCCCCCTACTCAATAAATTCCAGTGGTTCCCTATTGCCTCTAGGAGCAAATACAAAATGCTGTTTGGCATTCAAAGCCCTATATAACCTAGTCACCCACTACCTTACCAGTCTTCTTGCACTTTATTCCCCCAACAGGTATTCTTCAATCCAATGACACTGACCTCCTGGCTATTCCACAAACAAGACACCCTATCTCTCAGTTCCAGGAATTTTTTTGTCTGTCACCCATTCTTGGAATGTTCTCTTTCCTCTACTCCAAATACAGACCTCCCTTGGCTTCAAGTTCCAACTAAAATTCCTTCTTTTACTGAAAATCTCCCCAAACCTTCTTAATTCTAGTGTCTTCCCTATGTTAATTATTTACTATTTATCTTGTATAGAGCTTGCTTTGTCTATACTTGTTTTCATATTGTCTCATCCATTAGATGGTAAACTCTTTGAGAGCAGGATCTATCTTTTACCTCTTTTTGTAGCCCAACAATTAGCACAGTGCCTGGCATACAGGAAGTACTTAATAAATGTTTATTCATCAATTACCCTATTCTGTGTATCCTCGTATAATGAGTGCAAACAGGGATGCCTCATCCTGATTGGCCCTAGCCAGAGTAAAGCCCATTGACAAATCCTGGAGCTGGGTCCTTTCCAGTGATCCAAGTACCAATCTCCTTTTTCTTTCCAATAGACCATGTGTGTAGGCTCAGTGATAAAAGACTTGGTACTTTAGTAGGATGCAGCAGAGCCTGGGAGCTCCCCCTCCCTAGCACTACCCAAGAGCAGTAGAAACAAGACAGTAAGCCAGTTTAAAAAGAGAGACAGTTTCAGGGTTAGCAGAGAATGAAAGCTGTCTTAACTATAAAAAAACCGTCATGAGGAAGGTGAATTAGACTTGTTTGGCATAGTCCCAGGGAGCAAAATGAGGATTAGTGAATAAAAGTTACAGAGTGGTAGACTTAGGCTCAATGTTAATGTCTTGAATCAGAGGTTCCCTCTTAATAAAAAAGGTAAACTGTGGGGGATCTCTTATTTCTCTGTTTCCCTGCCTCTGTGCATGTAAAACCTGGAAACTTCTAGGTGTCATCATCCCCATGGATAGCCATTAGCTCCCCTCAGAAGCACCTGATTTTACAAGGTTTCAAAATAATAATTACCACTTCCATTTACATAGCACTTTACAGTTTGAAAAGGGCTTTGCACAAGAAATGCTCTAAATCACTATTGATTAGAGAAATGCAAATCCAAACAACTCTGAGGTACCACATCTCACCAGTCAGATTGGCTAAGATGATGAAACAGGAAAATGACAAATGCTAGAGAGGATGTGGGCAAATTGGAACACTAATGCATTGCTGGTGGAGTTGTAAACTGATCCAGCCTTTCTGGAGAGCAATCTGGAATTATGCCCAAAGGGCTATAAATACTTTCATATCCTTTGACCCAGCAATACCACTCCTAAGGTTATATCCCAAAGAGATCATAGAAGTGGGAAGAAGACCCATATGTACAAAAATGTTCATAACAGCTCTTTTTGTGGTGGCAAAGAATTGGAAATTAAGGGGGTGCCCATCAATTGGGGAATGGCTGAACAAGTTGTGGTATATGCATGTTATGGAATACTATTGTGCTATAAGAAACGAGGAGCAGGTCTTCATATTTACCTGGAGAGGCTTATACAAACTGATGCTGAGTGAGAAGAGTAGAACCAGGAGAAATTTGTACACAATTACAGACACAACATATGTGTGATGACCAACTTTGATAGACTGGATTCTTCTCAGCAATGCAGTGATATAAGTCAATCCCAAAAGACTCATGATGGAGAGAAATATGTGCATCCAGAGAAAGAACTAGAAAGAACTGAGTTTATATCCAGGTGGAAGCAAAATACCTGATCTTTTTCCTTCTCTTGTTTGGTTTTATGTCCTCTTTACCATTTTTCATTCCATCTGATACAATCCATCTTTATAACCTGACTAATGTATAATGTGAAAGTATTTACAGATCCTATACTTGACTATATGCCGCCATGGGGGGGGGGAGGGAGGGGACAAAATATGAAACTCAAGTAATTATGGAATTGAATCCTGTAAACTAAAAGGAAACAAATTAATTAAAAAATAAAATAAAATTTAAAAAAAAAAGGACTTTGCACATTATCAAATTTAAGCTCTACAACAAACCTGTGAAATAAGTACACTATGATCATCTTTATTTTACAGAAGATTAAGTGACTGCACCATAATCATCCAGCTAACATGTGATGGAAGCTACATCTGAACCAAGGAATACCTGACAACAATTCTATCTACTACATCGAGCTCCATCCAACAGTTTTCTTGTTACAGTAAAGGATACAGAGCTCTCACATATAAGAGTCTATAGAGATACTTCCCAGCTGGTGGGACAATCTTACTCAAAGATATGTACTCTTTCCATGACTTACAGTGTTACCTTGCATGGGACCACAATAAGAGCTTGAGGTTCATTCCTCCATGGCAGTGCTCATTACCTGCCACTCAATTTTGTTCTACCACTCTCTTCTATCATCTTTCTCCCAGCAGATGATGTTAAGCACCTGGAATGTTTCACAATCCAGTCATTGTTTCACAATGACAACACTGTCCTGACAGCTGACATTTAAGCACTACTCTAGGGTCAGTGTCTCTGGACTATTACAACCTTCTTGTTTTACATCTGGATTCTACAGTTCTCATCCTCCATATAAAAGGTTCAGATGACTGTGAGAATGCCTCTTTCTTGGATCACTCAAATGGGTCCCTGTTTCCCACTCCAGGTTGTCTTGTAGTGAAACCATAGCTGTTTATCTCTTCTCTGCCCCCAATGCCAAGACTTTAGGCCTCCTACTAGTAGGTTTGAACAGGCTCCACCAACTCTTGTTTTTCATTTTGTCTCTTGTCATTCTTCTGGGAAAGCTGGCCTAGGTTATGCAAATTTTCCTGGCCTTCTTCTTGATAAGCACAACATGGATGCACAAAGGGATAAAGCCAACAATTACTCGTAGCCACTCCTTACACTGGTGTCCATAACTCAGAAAAAGAGAGGATCACCCCGTAACTATATAAGAAAAAGCTTAACAATTAGAACTGTTCAAGAATGTAGTTGACTATTGCAAGAGGTCATAAGCTTCCTCTCACTGGAGGTTTTCGGACAGACTGGATGACAACTTTTTGGAGATGTAGAAAGGTCAGATATGGTTGTATTATGTGACCTATGAGGCCCTTTCAAACTCAGATTCTGCTGTAGAGGATGGAAATTTAGGGAAATTTTATGATGAACTTGAAAAATGTTTCTGAACTAAGTCAACAATAACTTGAAAATGAGAGACTTCAATATAAAGGTTGTCCTGGGAAGGATGACAAAAAATACATAGTAAATATGGCTCAGGATTAAAACAGGAAAGAAACCAAAGGTGTTTAGCCTAAATCTCAAGCTATCTTTCTTGTATATTACCTTGTAGGAGGAAGCCAGAAAGGACTGAAGATGATGAGCACAGGATTTCTTCATCACTTTAACAGACCTGTGATCTCTTCTACATGGGCATTCCCTTCAGTGGTACAGATGTCAGATGTATCCACACCTTCTCATCTTATGCAGTTTGTATTTATGTTCCCACCGAGGATCTGTTTCAAGGGCTTTGTCTGTCTTTCAACATTCCATGGATAGCAATGAAGGACTTGGAATGCCCATCAGTTATTACTTGTTCTTACTATATATATATATATATATATATACACACACACACTATGTTCTTTTCAGATCAAAATTTCCTAGTTGATGAAATCTACTACACCACTCCTTAAATGAAAGTAATCTTTGGTTGCAGCAAAAATGCTATAGCATACTTAGGCTGCTTTACATCTCTTCTTTAGACTTTGGACCCATCACAGTTTTGATTCTTTGTTGATTGTGGTGTTCTGTGATTCAGTCACATAGCAACACATTTACTGATGTTTAAAAGACAATTTTTTTACCAAAAAAAAAAAAAGGCGAAATTGACTATCTTAATAGATGAGGGGGGAAATGGATACTGATATGGAATGCATTTCTAAATTAGCTATCTGTGTGCAGTCAGATCAGGAACTAGTAGACCAAAATCAGTACTGAAGTAAAGGAACAGATAAGATAAAAAGACACTGCAATTCCCAAGCCAACCTATTTAAATAAACTGTTGAATCTGAAAAATGAGAACTAGACAAAAAGAAAGGACATCGACATGGATTGTCACTATTTCAAATGTAAGTATAACTGATATAAGTAGTCACCATAACAAGGAGTCCAAGAGACATCTCAGCAGCATATCTTTGAATCAACCTAACGAGAAATATGGCAGCCTAGAGAGTATATCCCTTTAGAATATAAGCAAAACATTATGAAAGATGGTGGAAGATTATGAAAAAATGTTGCCTTCTTGGATGTTGAAAACTACAAATACATTTTTAAAAACCAAAAAATGTTGCCTTCTAAAACAGCTGATGAACAGAATAGAAAAAGTGTCTGTAGAAAGCATGCTGTATGTTTTCTCAAGAACATTAACAGAAAAAAAACTGGAAGGAGGACCACAAAAGGATAAAATAGTAGAGCAGAGGGGGCGGCCAGGTGGTGCAGTGAGTAAGAGCCCCGGCCCAGTGTCGGGAGACCCGGGATCAGTTCTGGCCTCAGATACTTGGCACCCACACAAAAAATAACTAGCCGTGTAACCTTGAGCAAGCTACTTAACCCCAATTGCTTAAAAAAAAAAATAGTATAGCAGGTCTGTCAGAGTTTATAAAATGAATCACTGATGAGAGTAGAACCATAATATTTAGACTTCAATATTTCAGTGACCAATTTGTCATATGAGAAAATAGAAATTATACTAAAAGAAGATAAAGCTGAGTAAAGTTGAATTAGAACAACTACACACTGAAGAAATCCATGCTAAAGGTGACAGAATTTTGAAATTATTTAGGAACTGAATTCCACAATATCTGAAAGAGACAAAAACAGAAAAATAAAATCACAAATCATCAAAAAGAGGGGATTAATAGGACATCAGAATCTATATGTTGCCTACTTTCACAATTCTATAAATTCCTTCTGAAAAGGAATCTGAGGAGGAGAGGATACTTGACCCTTTTCAGGATAATGCAAAAGAGAAAAGTGTTATATGGAGGATAAAGGGAAGGAAAAGGATATATGTACAGACTAAAAACATATTTGATGATCTTCCTGAAGAGACTGGATAAAAGTTGGATGCTGTAAAGAAAAAGAAGCATCCAGGTCTCCGAAGAATGATGTAATAAGTCATAGAAGCTATCACATTAGAGATCATCTAATAATGGGTAGAGGAAGAGTACGTTAAATGGTAATTCCATGTAAAAATATATTGAGTCAGCTATTTATTGGCCTGACAACATGAAGGAGATTTGTTGTCTTTCTGGACTACATAACTAATACATAAAAGAGAATCTCCCAAGGCTTACCAAAATGGAAGATAACTACCC
Source organism: Petaurus breviceps papuanus (assembly GCF_028583685.1). Lineage (NCBI taxonomy): Eukaryota > Metazoa > Chordata > Mammalia > Diprotodontia > Petauridae > Petaurus > Petaurus breviceps. The sequence goes on from NW_027186296.1 coordinate 104,038,776, forward strand.
TATTCTACCCCCTTCTACTAAATTACATGGGCACAAATGACCTAGTAGGAACCTAAAAAGTATTGCCAGTGATTATTAAGTCTTAGGCAAGAAACTGAAGACCAGAAGGGCTCAAGTTATGTTTTCCTCAGTTTCCCATTGAAGGTCGGGAAGTCAGAGAGAAAAATTAACTTGTAAAGTAAATACCTAGATAAATAAGATTTAGATTTCTCGATCATAGCATATAATGCAGCACTGACAGATACACGATCAAAGATGGAGTACACTTAAAAGTGAACAAGAATGTTTTTTAGCAAAGAACTGGAAATTGAGGGGAGGTCAATTGGGAAATGGCTGAACAAGTTGTAGTATATGAATGAAATGGAATACTATTGTGCTATAAGAAATGATGAGGGGGGCGGCTAGGTGGCACAGTGAGTAAAGCGCCGGCCCCGGAGTCAGGAGGACCCGAGTTCGGTTCCGGCCTCAGACACTTAACACCCACACAAAAAAACCAGCCGTGTAACCTTGGGCAAGTTACTTAACCCCAATTGCCCTCCAAAAGGCAAAAAAAAAAAAAAATGATGAGCAGGCAGATTTCAGAAAAACCTGGAAAGGTTCACATGAACTCATGCTGAGTGAAGTGAGCAGAACCAGGAGAATATTGTGTGCAGTAACAGCAATATTGTGCAATGATCAGCTATGATAGACTTAGTTCTCAGCAATACAATGATCTAAGACAATTCTAAAAGACTCATGATAGAAAATGCTATCCACATCCAGAAAAAGAACTATGGAGTCTGAAAGCAGATCAAAGCATATTATTTTCACTTTGGGGGGACTTTTTGTGGTTTTTCCCCTTTGTTCTGTTTCTTCTTTCACAACATGACTAATGTGGAAATGTTTAGTATGATTGTACATGTATAACCTATATCAGATTGCTTGCCGACTTGGGGAAGGGGGAGGGAAGAGAGGAAAAGAGAAAAATTTGGAACTCAAAATCTTATAAAAAATGAATGTTAGAAACTAACTTTACATATAAATAGAAAAAATAAAATAGTATTTACAAAAAGAATGTATTTACCAGGTGTCTAGAAAATCTAATCAAAAAGGCTTTGAACTAAACAATGATGGAGGGGAAAGACCACCTATGTATATCCCTCAAGCTGGCTACTATAGATAATAGCCACAAAAAAGGAAGAATAGCATCTGAGATATTCAGAAAATAATGAGGTCAAATAAAAAAGGCTTGGGTAATGTCTTGGCTCCATTTTTTAATTTCCCACAGAGCCTAAGGAAGTGATCTGCAAACAAGGCCTTAAAAAAGATGTTTCTACTCCATGAGTAGCCTGACAGAAAGCTGGCTTTTCCCATTAACAATAAAATGTAAGTCACAAAAGTAATTCAAAATAATTTAACATTTAATTTGAAAACCAAAGATTATGAATACCAATCCAATGGAAAAAAGGGACAACCATTTGATGCTTTTCTATGTAAAAAATCTTGTATTAAAAAAAAAATTCACATGGTCATTTGACTAACTCATTGACTAAATTGGTCCAAATGTAGGTTGTGATTTTTCTCTATATTCAGCTTACATAAAATCTTAAATGTAGCCTAAGACCCAGGGGTTTGTAGCCAGGGATTCATAAACTTATTTTTTTAAATATTGTGATAAACTGTATTTCAATATAACTGATTTTCTTCTTCCCACCTATTTTATTTTCTGCATTTAAAAACATTATGAAAAGAAGCCCATAGGCTTCATCAGATTCCCAAATGCATCCATCATAAGAAAAAGGTTAAGGACTCTCAGTGTGATGAATGGTATCTTTCAGGATAGATTCATATACATTAAAATGTAAGGTTTTTTGTGACTAGGGATGGTTTAACTCATTGTATCTGTAGTAACAACACCTGTTATTGGGTGCCTGTGAAATAAAGTTCGGTTGATTGATTTGTAAAAATAGAAAGAGGCATCAAAAGATCAATGAGGAGACAAAGCAGATGTTCATCTACTGGGAAATGTTTGTATAAATTATATTACGTGAATACAATGGAATATTATCAAGTAGTACAGACTAGCAAGAAAACAATACAGAAAAGCATAGAAAGTGTTAAATGCATTAATACAAAGTGAAACAGAAAGTAGGAAAACAAGATACATAATGACTACAACAATGTAAATAGAAAAAAACAGATCAAATCAGAACTGAAAACTATATAATTATGATGAAGAAATGGAAGAAGAGATGTGAAATACACTTCTTTGCAAGACTAGGGTCTATGGGTATAGAACACCTCATACACTGTTGGAATTTGACTGACATGTTGATTACTGATGGAGTAGGAGGAGGAAGTATCACTCAGCCTTCCCCCACAACACAAGTTCTCCACAATGATCTAGAAAATGCACCAGAATGAATCCTGATAAGGAAATCCAAAGGGAAAAAAAGTGACTCATGTTTCTAACCCAGGTCAGTAGAAGGAGACCAGCGGACAGTGGGGAAAGGGTCTGGTCAGGGGTATACGTGACAAGGAGCATTCTAGCACTTAGGAATTAAAAGAGGAATAAGACCATGCACCAGAGTAAGAGGCCCCAAACTCATACAGGAGGCTCTCAACTTTGTTCAGGTTGTGGGACAGGGGCAATTTGTAGCTCTGTCGTATACTATCCAATTCTGGGACACTGAGAGTGAACTGAAAGGGGTCCTGTGCCTAGGGGTGGGATTCCAGGTTAAGGAGCAGTAGTTTCTGTTGGAGGAACAGTCATTGAATTAGCTAGGAACAGGTTCAGAAGTAAACAGTTGTCATCTGCCTCTGAACCCAAGACTGGATCAGGTCTTAGTTCCAGGCTCCAGTTCAGTCTGAAACCTATAACAGAATAAACCAGGGCAGGAATTAGAGACCAAAGGAGACCTTGAAATTCTGTCTTTCTGCCTGCAAAGTTTTCTAGCTCACTGTTAATGGCTGAATCTAGGAGAAGTTTATTGGGATTTCCTACTGGGGCAAGTCAATTGAGGTGTTGCACAGACCCAAACCCAGTTAAGGAATTTGTAGTGTTCAGGCCAAGAGAACAATGATAAAACTTTGCCCTGAATCATACCACTCTGGGAGCACTGAAAGTTTTCAGCTCCCCAGCTTGAGCTATTCCTAAGATCCTAGAATAACACAACATTTGATATGTTGATGGGTTTTTCCAAACTCCCTCATTCTTTTCTTTTTTTCTTATTAAAAAGGATAAATCTCTGAGAAGGGGGGGGGGATATATTGGGATATGCAAGTGCCATAAAGACAAAATGGTATCCATTTTTAAAATATCTATCATTGTAGGGGTGCCACCTATATTTAGGTTGGTATGTTTGGACCAGCATAATAATTTAAACTAATAGATCTATGGTTGTAACAGCAAGTAATTATCTATAGACACTCAAGGCTAATATTTCAAAGCATGTCATTTGGATAGTCAGATCTTAAAGTAGCAAATCAATTTCCTTCAAATTCATTTTCATGTTAGGTACATGTAGGATATGGTTCCATTATTTTCACTGATGATCTATTTTTAGCAGTAACTTGGTCATAGATATAAAACATAGAACACCAGAGAAAAAAATGCTAAAAAGATATCTGACCCACTGGGATAAATTAACTGAAGTTTCCCTTCAAGCTTTAGTAAATGGGAAATAAGTGGAAAATCGTGGTTTCAGAATGTTGAAATGAATTGTTTAGATCACAGCCAGACCACTTACCTCTCTTTCAATCCAATTCAATTCAATAAACATTTAATAAGTGCCTACTATGTGCTAGGCACTGTGCTAAGAGCTGAGGACACAAAAAGAGGCAAAGACAGACCCTGCTCTCAAGGAACTCACAGTCTAATGGGGGAGATAACATGTAAACAAATATATGCAAAGATACAAACACAGTAAGAAGGAAATAAGATACACAGGCAATGGGGTACAGAAATCTATCTTACCCTACAAGAAAAAAAAGGGGGAAGGGGATAAAAGGGAGGTAGTATGATAGAAAGGAGGGTAGATTTGAGGAAGGGGTAATCAGAATGCATGCCATCTTGGGGATGGGGAGAAAAATTGGAACTCAAAATCTTGTGGAAATGAATGTTGAAAACTAAAAACATACAAAAATTAATTTTTAAAAAAAGAAGGAAATAAGAAAGAGAAAGCAATGGATTAAAAGGTGTTATGGAAGACCTGTAGGTGGGATTTTTTTTCTGACATTCTTTGTAACATACAGAAATAGCCAGATATCTATAGACATATCATTGCCCCCGCATGGTACATATTCCTAAGATGCTGAGTCAACTTAAAGTAGAAATAGCAAATTAGAAGAAATGAGGACAATGCGAGAAGGAGGGGAACAAAGTACCAGATTCGCTTTGATCAATTTGTCACATCTTTAAAATAAGTTAAGTCTCCTCTGCAAAATAAGTTAGGTCTCTTAAAACCAAAATCTCTTCTATAATCAGTTTTCCAAAGGCAAGGGAGGCAGAAGGTTGAGATACAAGATTTCTATGGTTCCTTCCAGGCAAAAAGTCTATGAGCAGCTAGCTCTAAAATAGTAGTCATTAGGTCACTGTGCCCCCTACTACATAATTAGAAAACTGTGTATTTTAATCATCTACAAAAGTAGGTGGTAACTAAATATGTTTATGACTGGTTAAGTAATAATAAATTTGAAATGATAAAACCAAACCAAGTTATAGTTGGGATCATTTAAATTGCAATACACTAGAAGCCTGGCAAAAATCTTGCAGCTAACAATATAGTGAAACAGTTCTGAATTTAGAGCCAGAAGGCACTAGTATAAATCTCAGCTTCACACTTTACTACCTTTTACCTGGGATAAGTAATCTGCCCTCTCTGAGCCTCACTTTCCTCATCGATAAAATAAGGAGGTTAGATCTCCAAGGTTCCTTCCTAATCAAAAATGCCCCTGCCCTATGAATTATTTCCAGCTCAAAAATTCTGTGTACAAAAGCTCTGTGTATTAAATTGGTTATAGATTATAGACTTAATAATTCAATAAACATCTGTTGTTAATGAATCGTGTCTGACTTTTTGTGACCCCCTTTAGGGTTTTCTTGGCAAAGATACTGAAGTGGTTTGTCATTTCCTTCTCCAGATCATTTCATAGATGAGGAAACTAAGGCAAACAGGGCTAAGTGACTTGCCCAAGGCCACAAAGGTAGTAAGTATCTGAAACCAAACTGGAACTCAGGTCTTCATGACTCCAGACCCGGCACTCTATCCACTGAACCTCCTTAAACTTCTATTATGTGACAGGTACCATGGTAAAACCTGGGGATACAAAAAGAGTCAAAAGACAAATCCCTGGATCTTAGCAATGAATAAAAAATAGAGAAAGATGACTAGGAAGAGAGAAAGAGAATGCAATTAACACAAATGAGTTTACTTTATTGGCTATCAACTTGCAAGTTTTAAGGAATGGGACAGACAATAGTAATCTACTTCAATAGATCTATGATCTCATCAATGTGGGTAGGGTATTTCCTTCAAACCATCCATCACTTCCCAACCAGTACTATTATAGTCCATATTCTCCCATAGATCTTCTATAGAGGATCTATCCAACGTATGAGAATGGATAGAGTGCCAGACCTGGAGTCAAGAAGACTCATTCATCTTCATGAGTTCAAATCTGGGTCTCAGATACTTACTTGCTGTATGACTCTGGGTAAGTCACTTAACCCTGTTTGCCTCAGTTTCCTCTTCAGCAAAATGAGCTGGAGAAGAGAAATGGCAAACCACTCTAGTATTTTTGCCAAGAAAACTGCAAAATAGGGTCAAGAAGAGTCAGACACAACAGAAAAACTAAAAAGCCTTGAAATGGAATTAGACAGATACCCCACAAGGTTTGACACAAAAGAAGTGTGATCTATGATGATGAGATGTTTCTTATCCAAGAGATACAATCACAGGCTCTTTCATTTCATTCTTCAACAAGGCACTAAACCATCTTCAGCATTGAAAAGGAAGATCAATTCCAGTTTCACTTTCCAAGGACAAGAGTTGGTAAAATCTGACCATTCAAATATATGATCACACTAGGAATCTAGGAGTCACTTGAAAGCAAATGCTTTGCATGATAACTCTAAGACAGATGCAAAACCCAGTGTTTGTCTGATGTGGACATGACATCTGCCTCAGGACAGGTGACATTTAGAGACTGCCATGCTGCTTTTCATCTCAACAAAAAAGGCTGACCACATACAGTCAAAATCTCATTGATAATATTTTTATTATTTAATAATATCTCCCATTAGTCAAACCTAATCAACTTAAAGGGCTTCATAAAAGTCATCAAGGAATTTCAGATACATACTCTGGATAAGCAAGAACATTTCTTTATGGGATGCCAACTTGACTGGATGATTTTACATGATGCAAAGGAAAAAGCACTGGCTCTGGATTCAGAGGTCCTGGGTTCAAATCCTAACTGATATTACTTGTGTGACCTTGGACAAGTCACTTAACTTCCCTGGGCCTCAGTTCCCTCATTTGTAAAAAGAAAAAATAAGGGGGTTAGACTAGATGACCTCAGAGGTCTCTTCTAGCTCTAGATGTACCATCCTATGACTTATTACAAAAATAGTACAACTGCCATGGTCATTGGACCTCACTTTGAGATTTCTGATTGGTTCCAGGGAGGGACTCAAGGCAGCATGGTGTAGTAGGAAGAACTAGATTCAAATCCCAACTCTGTCCCTCACAAGCGGCTTGACCATAAACATCACTTTGTCCATCTGTAAAATGAGAACATTCAACTAGACGCAACGCTGACACTATCACCCCATGAAAGCTTTGCTCCCACCCTCACCCAACTTGGTCCAATGAGTACAGGAAGTACACCTGGTAAGGCAGTTCAATTAGCTGGTGTGGATTTATACCCTTGAATATAAAACTGACCAAGCTGCCTGTGTTTTCAAGTCAGTTTGTAGTGAAATCACAGGTCTGTAACAACAAAAAGTGATCGAGTACAACTGAGGCATTCATAATAACATGCATGGTGATTTCATTCTTTCAGAATGAGAAAATATTGACAGAATTATTCTATGAGCATTTGCAATGTAAAAAAAAAAAGCCCTCCATTTCAGAAGTTATTGAAAGCTGATGAAGTTGGAAAAGAAAAAGAATTCCATAAAATGATACATTTTGTGTTGAGAAGAGTATCTATCACATGTCTCCAAGAGACTAAAACAAAAGGCTCAGATTATAAAATGCTTGGTGGGAAAAACATGATAATGTTTTTTTCAAATTCAATAAAAATTAATATTACCCAAATAATATCTAATCAAGACAAGGAATTGCAGAAATGAAAGCCACATATACACAGGACACATCACAACAGGAATGGGCTTTATTTCAACCAGACAAGTCAACACTTCAATTAGTATCCACTTCTTCACAACCTGAAGATGTAAAAATTAACGACTGTATCCAAAAGACAAAGAGGGAAGCCAATCAATCTCTCTTTTGATCCAGACTGTCCTTCCTAACTCCCCCTCTTTAACAAGCCAAAGCAAAAAGATCAGTTCTTTCTAGTATTTTGTCCAGGGTCATTCAAGACAAAGGCAAAAGGGGAGGAAATAAAATCAAAGTCAGTAATTGTCAGGACATCTATTTGAACTAAAAATTAATTTTTACAAAAAAAAATCAATAAAATAAATTTGCTTTTTAGAAATATTATCTTTCTCAAATATTAAAAGTAAAAACATTTTAAAATTTCTACTCATAAGATCTCATTACAGCACTCTGGGACACATGTACAAAAAAGACATAGTTTGCTGACTGGTTATCATCTCATGCCATAATTTGTTTCTTTCCCTGACACTCCAATTTGCAACAGAATTTTGATAAGGTCAGAATTCTATTGAAGAACTCCCTTCAAATATCAAACATAATATATAAAGATTTAATATCATTTACTTTGTGAGGTTAGAAAGTTATCTTCATAAAAGGTTTCATTTAGTATTGAGTTGCTGATATAAAATAAACCAAGAGGCTGAATGACCTAGTGGCTAGAGTGTTTTGAGCTTGAAATAAGAAAGACTTGGGTTCAAATCTAACTTGGACACTTACCAGCTGTGGCTTCCGTGTGCCTGAGACAACTCCTTAGGACTTAATTAAATCATGGCTTGGCTGTCATCTGCACCAGCAAATGAGAATTCCCACCCTGGATAGAATCCAAGACTTTTTGTGTATTCCCACTTAATACTGCAGATTTATAGGGGACAAGGCAAAAATGTTCATCTAACCTTACTTATTGCCACAGTCTGTTAATATAATGCGGAAGAGAATAAACCTTGGTCTGGGAATGAGATGACGCAGTTGTCCACATTCTAGACCAACCCTATCTTATCTAAAGTTTATCCTTCCCAGAGCCTAGAAAAGTACTCTGCACCTAGTAGGCATTTAATGATTGTTGTATATACCACTGTATTATCATCACACTTCTATCACTAGCTATGTGAAACTATACAATTCACTTTCCTCTCTGGATCTCTGTTTCCTTCCCTGTAAAATGAGGGAGGCTACACTTAGGTCCCTTCCAGTTCTGACATTCTATGGTCTAAGGTTTCTTCTAGGCCTGTGACTCTACGATGTTTGGAGTTTTCACTGCATGGGTACTTTCATAAAGCCTTAGCTCTCACTGCTAAGCCAGTAGAATGGTCAGCTCCTTGGATAATGTGAATGTATGTTTACAGAAAAAAATCTCTCATTGTGGAGGAAGAGGACAGAAATTGAGCTTTGGGAGACAGCTCTCCTTCTATGGGACATTCACTCACAGACAGAAATATGAGACAAAAAAAAAAAAACCCAACAAACTGAAAAGGGGAAAAAAGCGTTCACAGTAAAACATGCTAGCTTTGTAGTTTCATTTGAAACCAACAGCAAATCATGAAACGTCATGAAAAATATAAGTCAAGATAAAAATCTCCTAGAGTGATTACTAAATGAAGTTAAAATTACCACACTGATCAGTAAACCCCAGAAGAAAAACACAGCTATTACATTTCAGGTCCTTCTGAAACATTTTTCAGCTTTTTAAAACGAATGCATAAAACTGGGACATTTGGCCACGTTGCACATTTTGTCCTTTAAAAAAAAATGCAGTATACAGGAAGAAAAAAAACCTCTTGTATTCCCCATGTGAATTTTGAATTCTATGCTCAAAACCCCAAGAGTAAAAGATCAGCTAGAAGGATTTCAGATTATTTACAAATCCAGCAGGTACGACTGCCAAATGGCTTCGTTCCCATCCTGATCCTGACTTTCACTTTCTCCAGCAGCAACCTCAGCAGGGGCATCTTTCCCATCTTTTGTCCAGGTGACATCTTTACTGATCATCAGTCATCTTAAACAATTCCAGTAGAGCCCCAACAGCACCAAAGTAGCCCTTCAAAACAAGAGAAAACATACAATAAGAAACTATTTAGAAAAATGTTAAAATAGCCAATGACTCAAAAAAATTTTGGAATGTCAAATCTCTGTTTGGGATGGTGACAAGTTAAAATCTAATTCCATTTGAACATCATTAAGTGCTTACTACATGCAATTAATCAATCAATCAATTGTTAAGCAGTTAATATGTTCTGGGAACTAACGTAACTGCTCAGGGAGACAGACAAAAATGAGATGATCCCTGCCTTCAGGGAGCTTAGTGGAGACAGCACATATATAAGATACCACCTATAAAAGCACATAATAAACAGGCACTGGAAATAGGCAGATAGGAATAAAAAAAATATAACAGTCATTGCCTTCAAAGAGCTTACAAATAAATACGAGGTAATTTAACACGTCAACTAGGAGAGATCAAGCAAGGCTTCAAGAAGGAGGCAATACTTAGGTTGAGTCTAGAAGAAAGATAAGAGTTAGGAGGGAATGAATTCCAAGTTTTTGAGGTTGGGGAGGAGGGATATGTCAGGGGAGAGGAACTAGGGATACAGAAGTATTCTGCTTGATCAAAATGTAGAAATGTGTGAAGCAGAGTCATAAGAAGAAATCTGCGAAAGTCTATAGGAGCCAGACTATGGGGGGCTGTAAAAGCCAGGCTGACAGATTTGAATTTTACCCCAAAGGCAAGAGGGAGCCATTGTGGGTTTTTAAGTAAGGGGCTCTTCAAAGTGTGAAGCTCTCTTCTGTTCAACAAGAGTCTCAGAGTTGTTTCTTTTTTTATTTATTTATTTTTAGTTTTCAACATCCACTTCCATAAGATTTAAATTTTCTTCACCTCCTTCCCTCCCTCCTTCCCAAGACTACATGCAATCTCATATAGGCTCTACATATACATTCTTATTAAACATATTTACACATTGGTCATGTTGTATAGAAAATTTGGAATGAATGACAGGAAAAAAGAGAAAGAACAAAGCAAAACAAATTAAGAAAAGAGAGCAAATAATATGCTTTGAGCAACATTCAGACCCCATAGTTTTTTCTCTGGATGTGGATGGCATTTTCCATCATGAGTCTTTTGGAGTTGTTTTAGATCCTTGCATTGCTGAGAAGAGCTAAGTCTATCAAAGTCAGTCATAGCACAATGTTGCCATTACTGTGTACAATGTTCTCCTGGTTCTATTCACTTCACTCAGCATCAGTTCATGTAAGTCTTTCCAGATTTTCTGAAGTTCACCTGCTCATCATTTCTTATAGCACAATAGTATTCCATTCCATTCATATACCACAATTTGTTCAGCTATTCCCCAGTTAACGGGCATCCTCTCAATTTCCAGCTCTTGGCTACCACAAAAAGAGCCACTACAAATATTTTTGTACATGTAAGTCCTTTTCTCATTTTTATGATCTCTTTGGGATACAGCCCTAGAAGTGGTACTGCTGGGTCAAAGGGCCCTTTGGGCATAGTTCCAAATTGCTCTCCAGAATGGTTGGATCAGTTCAAAACTACACCAACAATGCATTAGTGTTCCAATTTTCCCACATCTCCAGCATTTATCATTTTCCTGTTTGGTCATGTTCAGCCAGTCTGATAGGTATTATATGGCACCTAAGAATCCTTTAGATTTGCATTTCTCTAATCAATAGTGGTTTAGAGCATTTTTCATGACTACAGATAGCCTTAATTTCTTCCTCTCAGAGTTGTTTCTTAACTCCACGTCTCCTGTGACCGTTTTCTCCTCTGTATCACATTCTTTCATCTTCTAATCTTCCCAGGCAGGTCAGGATTTCCCCACATCTTTTTAAATCTCTCTTGATTTTCCCTCAAAGCCTTTCTTTTTCTTCTTCCACTGTTGTTGCTGTTTTTAAAGGCATATTTCATTCTCCCAGGATAACTTCTTCAACCCTTCCAGTGGTGCTTTGTCTTTTGCTCTTTGTTATTCAGGCAATATGTCTTCTCCTTCCCTTTCAATCCATCTCTTCCTTCAGCTCAGAAGCAGTGATCAAGGACCCACCATGGCCTGGTTCAGGCAACTGATGGCATAGTGGACTCAGAAAGACCTGAGTTCAAATCCAGCCTCAGATGCTTATTAGTCGTGTGACCCCGGACAAATCACTTAACTTCCGTTTGCCTCAGTTTCCTCAATTGTAAAGTAGGGATAACAACAGCACCTACATCCAAGGGTTATTGTGAGGATTAAATGAGATCATTGTAAAGTGCTTAGAATGGTGCTTGGCACAGAGTAAGTGCTTAATAAATTCTTGTTCCCAGGCAAAAGAGTGTTACATTTTGCCCCAAATAAATTTAAGGACCAATGGGTACAATATTCAACAAAAAAAAAATAAAGAAATGCTTGTTCCCTTGACCCTTTCAATGCCATGGATGGCATTGCTTATCAAACTCGCAGATGACACAAAGTCGCTGGGGATAGACAGCATATTAGATGGCAGAATCAGGATTCCTACAGATCTCAATAGGCTAGGATGCTAAACTGTTCTATAGCAATGAAATTTAATATAAAATTTTAAAAAGCTTTGCACTTAAGTCTTTTATTCCAATGGCACCTAGGCAGCACTGTGGACAATGTTGGGCTTAGATCTTAGAAGACCTAAATGCCAATCCTGCCTCAGATACTTGCTATATTGATCTTGGGCAAGTCCTTTATCTCTCTGACCCTCAGTTTCCTCATCTGTAACATTAGGAAATTGTACCTTATGGCCTCTGACATGTGCCTTCCAGCTTTTGATCTAATTCTATGAATTTTTAAAATCAGCTTCATGCATATGACATAGGAGGTGTGTACTTTGACAGCAATTAATCTCAAGAAGACCTAGGAATTTCAGTGGTCCACAAGTTCAATGAGTATATAACGAATGCAATTTTAGGCTACATCAAAGAGAGGCAGTCACTGGGACTAGGGAAATGATAGTATCTTGTCCCTGGTCAGATCACATCCAGAATAATATGTTCAGTTCCTGGTGGCTCTTTAGGAAGGATACAGATAAGCTGGAATAACCAGAGAAGGTCAGTGAGGAAGGTGAAGGGCCTTGAATTCATGCCACATGAGAAATGGTTGGGGATGTTTAGCCTGGAGAGAAGAGGTCCCAAAGAGTACATGACATTGGTCTTCAAATATTTGGAGGACTGTCATGTGGAAGAGAAATCACACCTGTTCTGAAGGTCCCAGAGGGTAGGACAAGGAGTAATGGATGAAAGGTGCAGAGAGCCATTGTAAGTTTGACGTAAAGAAAAACACTGCAAAAATCCAGAGTGATCTAAAATTACAGTGAGCTACCTTGGAAGGCAACACTGAATTCCCCAACACTGAATCTCTTCAGGTTTGATGACCTGATGGGTTAGTTCTATATATGAGACACTTGTTTAGATGACAGTATGACTCTGAAATTTCTTCCAACCCCGAGACTATGATTCGGTGTGACAAGTTCCCAAGGTCTCCTCTCTTGGTCGATTATAGTCACAGTCATAGGATTTATAGCTGGAAGGGTACCTCATTTGATAACCAAGACAGAAGTGAAATAGCATTTCCATAGCCACAGGGTAGCAAAGCAGTCATTTGAACCCAAATCTTCTGACTCCAAGGACAAGAAACATCAACAGTCATGGAAATCCATTGATGAGAAGAGACCTGCTTCCCTCTCTCCACCCAGAAATGGCCTGGTGCCCTCCTCCCCCAGCAGCCAAGAGGCCATGAGACTCCAGCGCAGGCATGATGAGAATGATGCCTCATCAGCCACTGTAGTATTGTAAAGGACCATGATGCCTGAGGACAACAGCAAAGAGTGAAAGCAAAGGCAGAGGTCCAGCAAAACTTAAGATTCCATAAAAATGTCATTATTGAGCATATAAGCTCCTTCGAGGGCAGGGACTGATTTTACCTTTCTTTGTATTTCTAAGGCTTAGCACAGAAGGACAACCTGTGCAAAGAGATGAAGGCAGAAGATGGAAGACCAAGTTTAGAGACTAGCAAGTAAGCCGGTTTCTTTGAAACAATTATGATATGAAGGGGAATGCTATGAAATGAGCCTGGAAAGGAGGCTGGGGCCAGATAGTGAAGGTCTTCTAATGCCAAGCCTCTCTGTGCCTCAGTTTGCCCTTCTGTAAAATGAGGTAACTGGACTGGGTCCTTTACATCACTAAATTCTGTATATGTGACCTCAGACCACTTCCAAGTAAGAAAAAAAGTACTGTCTTATTTCCAGCATTCATTTTCACCAATGGGCATCATGGATGAGTTGTGATTGGTACTAGCTGAGGTAATTCCCCCTACAGAAGAGAACGACAGAAGTCCTAATGAACTCGATCACAAGCTTTCATGTACTTTAAAAAAATCAAATGTGATTTATCTGTCTCTTTATTCTTTAAAAAAAAAAAGTTAATCATTCCACACATGATTTGTTGCTGTTATTTAACTGTTTTTTCAGTCATATCTGACTCTTCATGACCCTATTTGGGGTTTTCTTGGCAAAGATACTGGAGTGGCTTGTCATTTCCTTCTCCAGCTTATTTTAAGATGAGGAGCTAAGGTAAACAGGATAAAATGACTTGAAATCAGGTCCTCCTGACTCCAGAGCCAGCATTCTTTCCACTGTGTCACCTAGTTGTCTCCATACGTGATTGAGTTTGCCTCTATGCTCATGTGGATAGAGCAAAAAGCCTCACAATAGCTACTCATTCTGACATTCATACAAAATAAATTCCAGAGGAAAAAAAAAAGTCTTCAGTTTCTCTTGAGATGAATGCCAAATATAATCTATCATCTTCCTCTATCTTTTAGATTGTCAGACTAAGGAGACAAATCCATCAATTAACAAAGAAAACGACAGATCTATAAAGTATTCATTATTTGGAGAAGGAAGTATGGTGTGGTAGAAACAGACAGAAAGAGAGACAGAGAGAGATGACAAGATCAAAGTCTATAACCTGACTCTGATGCTTCCCAGGTATATTTAACCACAGGTAAGTCATTTAATTTCTCTGACTCCTGGCTTTCCCATGATCACACTTAAGCCAGTGGCACTCCATAAGGCTATTGGAATGAAATCACTTTTTAAATTACAAAGCCCCAGACATGTGAGAGGAAGCTGTGGGCTAGTAGAAAGCTCGCCTGAGAGCCCAGAAGATCCAGTTATTTGATCTTGGTCAAGTTACTTATCCCCTTGGAGCCTAAAACAGATTAAAATGTAATTGGGAAATATTTAGCAAAATCAATACAAATACAATAGAACAGAGATAACCTTAACACGTGGTATTCTAAGTCAATATACAGGCAACAGGGATCCTCATGTATGGTCCAGTGGTCCCCATTTCTATTTGACTTTGACACCACTGCTCTAGATAACTCCTTAAGATTGCAGACTACAGGTTGCAGAAAGGGTGATAATCTGTATTGGAAGAGGGAACTTCCTCATGTGGAAATTCCTTATATCCATTAAATTACAAATCTAATCTCTGTTCCTTCATCCCTATATAAATGTGGGAGTTTATTTTAGGCAAATGATTCCATACATGTCATACCTACCTCATGTTCCAAGAACAGAGCTTTTAGCTGTCCTTTGGACCAAAAATCCATGGCATATGCTAGCAACTTCATAGAGACCATATTGATTCTAAGGAAATTCCCAACAAACACCACTCTGTCAATATTCTGCCAGGAAAAAAAGATTTTTAACATTAGAGAGCTATGGAAACAATAAGTAGAACACATTTCCCCTACAATTTTTATTTCAAATGTCAGTTTCTCAGCATTCTCTGGCTTAATGCCAAGAGTTACCCAATATATCACATGGGAGTCCTGGAAGGTACGTGGGCAGAAAAGAAGGTGATATCTGCCCCACCTCCGAGAGAGTAGTTTCATGGCAATCTGAAGATGGAGGCAGCATGAAATCTAGGCCCCCACTGACGGTCCAACGAGAACTACAGCACTGCTTGCTCCTGTTCACATTATCAAAAGGCTGCCATCAACTCTTGGCTATGTGCCTTTCCTCAAACATGCTTAGGACATAGATCCCTTCCCACCCTGCTGAGACAACATCAACAGTAATCAATAATAACAGGTGGCATTCCTACAGACCTTTCAGCTTCACAAGGCTCTTTATACACATTAACCCCACTGATCTTCAAATAATCCTGTGAAATAGGCATGAAGGTATTTTTGCTCCCATTTTACAGATGAGGAAACTGAGACTCAAAGAGGTGAATGGGTTTGCTATGATCACCCAGGTAGTGTCAAAGGCAGGTCTCTTCCTAGTTCTAAGACCAGCATTCTAGCTGCTATCTTACATAGCCTCTCAGAAGCCCCTCCCTTCTATAAAGTTTACCCCAAGTCTCCCAGATGAAAACAATGTCTTCCTCATCAAATTTCAAATAGCAATTTACCTGATTCACTTTTGCCTCCCAATCATGTTTTACCTTTGTAATATACTCATGTGTAGCCTTATTATATCTCCATTATCAGACTGTAGGCTCCTTAATGGCCAAGACTGTGTCATTTTTCTATCTTTGAGTTCCTAGTGAGAATGCCTTGTACACAGAAGGTAATCAATGTTTGTTGAATCTGAAGTGTTCCATATTCCCTGAGTACAGAGTAACCAATAGTGGGTGAAGGGAGCCCCAAAGCACAAAGGGACAGTAGAAGCAAGCTAACCTAAAGTTTCTAGAAACATCCATGGGTAATTAAAAATGGGCACAAATGAACAATAATTGGAACCACTTTCACAAACCAAATGTTGCTTGGGATGCAAGTCCTGAAGGTTGGCCAAATCTCTGGTCTACAGAAGACATCCAAGGGGATGGTAAAGAGAAAAGCAAATTAGGTTCTCAAGGTAAACCTTACCTGCATGGCAGCACTCTGAATTGGAAGGTTGGGGGAGAGGAAGGAGTTAGGGGTTTAGCCTGAAAATGACACTTGCCAACATAAGCTACAGTTTCATTTCATCCTGAGCCTCTAGAAATGCAATGAAGGGGCCACAGCATGACTCTCAAACCAAGAAACAATGAAAAAAAAAACACCTGTTCAACTCAGATGGTTCAAGGATACAGAAGGCCTAAGGTGGCATTCGTTCCAAGCACAGGATGTGTGTAACCCAGGAAGTAGGCTATTGTACTTACAAGTTTTATTTAGAAATAACTGGAAACAAACATGCTTTTCCAAAGTTTTAAATCCTGAGAAGGCAACATGGTGTGTTGAAAGGTGTGCTAGAAGTTACATCGAAGGCCTTGGCTACAAATCCCAGTTCTACCACTTTACCTATATGACCGGCAAGTAAGTTAAACATTCTGGACTTCAGAAACTTCTCTTTAACATAAAGGTTGGATTAATTGGCCTCTCAGGTCTCTTTCAGCTTTCAACGTATGATCCTATGACTAGACCAGCAATTAAAGATCATCATCCTTGGAGAATAAACTTACACTTGAAATAAAGACCATAATTTATGCAGCGTATCCCAAAAGACTTAATGCAATTTGGGCTTTAATAGGTTTAAATTGCACTAAGACTTCTGTAACAGCCTGGATGGTATTGTTTTACAAGCATGACCTCTATGTTGTAGTGGGAAAGGCACGTGATCTACAGTCAAATAAGCTAGATTCAAATCCTCTAATGCTTACTGCCCATTGGACTTGGGTCAATTCCCTTTTCCTCCCTAGGTCTTAGTTTCCTAAGTCAAAGAATGGGTTGGACTAAGATGGCCACTGAATGATGATCCTATGTTTCTCACAACCACTCTGTATAATGAGTACTACAAGTATTTTTATCCCCATTTTATAGATGAGGTAACTGAAGCTCAGAGGTTAAATGAACAGTTCAAGATCACACAGCTAGTAAATTTCAGAGATAAGATTGGAAACCAGGTTTCCCTGTTTTCAAGTCCATTCCTCCTAACTGTTATTCTACTCTATGGCTTACCTATTCACATTTGTATTACTACACTATCCCTACTTGTATTACTATGCTATACATGTCTAAATCCCACACACTTGGAAACAGAAACAAGCTAACTGCTTTTCCCAGTCCCCAGACCTCCCAGGTTGCTTGGACTCCAACTCAGCCATCACCAACCAACTGGACCTGCTGACAGAGTTTTCCCTCCAAATAATAGCTCTGTTACTATGGAAACACTTCAGAGAAGGGGAGTCCAGCCTTGGAAACCAGCATTACTTTCCCTGTCCAGTATATCAAGAGTGAGTAGAACCTAGTGAGAACCTCCATTTCCATTTCCAATGGCTTGAATTTCTAACCATGTAAAAACCCTGAGGATCTGATTTCTAGGCGCAATCCCATTCTGACCCTGGGTTTCAAAGAGTCTTACTTCTTAGAATAGAGCAGCAACCACCATGATCCACAGGATTTTGAAAGAGAAAGGCCATGTGGGAATAGGCAAACTGCCTTCAACAGAGAAGGACGTGGCAGTGAATATTAAAAAGGAAGACGAGGCCTGGGAAGAGACCAACTAAATTCAGAGGAAGGGTTTTTCCTTTCCCTCCTTCCCAACACAATGCTGCCAGAGAATGAAGCTTCTCCTTGCCCTGAGGCAAAGTATCAATCTCGACAATCTTGGGACAGGATTGGTGGAGAGCCCAGGAAAAGAAGACATTAAAAGCTGACAGTAAATGAAGCAGCCTGTCGTGGAAGCCAGACTTCTAAAGGGACAAAACTTCTCAATAAGAATGTAAAATTAAAGATTGAAAAAATAAGCAAAAAAATTTTAAAAAACAAACCACAACCCTTCCCTCTCTAGAAAAGTGTCTGGGGAACTTATTCTATGGAGCTCATAGGAAAATCCTACTCTGAAACACTTGGGGGTAGGACAGGGAGAGAATACTCCCATAAGCTGGCAAAAACCCATGGCCATGGAATCCGAACCATGATCCTCTAATAGAGTCCTCTTCTTGTATTTCTCCGGCCTGGGATACCGTCAGCTCTGAGACAGTAAAACCATTTCCACTAAGTCTTACAATCCTCCCCATGGCTGTAGGATCATTCCAGACATGTTAAGTATGGTTAAGCCTTCCATGGACATCCCACTGCAGTGCTGCCATAGTATTTTCTCAAAAGAGAAAACAAATCAAGATACTAACCCAACCAGGCCATAAATAGCAAGGAACACTTTAAGAAGATAGAAATGAGGGGAAAGGGAAGATAATGCTCTGGGGAGAAGGGACAGGTGTTATCTGTCAATTGACCGTTGGGAGATCATGAACATGGTCCACTGTATACATATTAGTCTGAGGACATATTTGGCAGTTGGGGGCACGAGGTGGAGATAATTTGGAAGACAATGTTTGAAAACAAAACAAAACAAACAAAAAAAACACCAAAGCCTTCTAGCACAGGGTGTTCTGAAGGCAGGAGGACAGACTTTGAAAAGGCACATCTCTGGAATGTGTTCATTTAATTTTCTGTTAAAACAGCTCCCAGGCTAAAGACTAGATTTCAACCTGATTTTCAAATTCATACCTATATACAGATTGTCAAGGCTCACAAATACACTTTCCTATGTGAAATAAAATACAGTGGAAGACCATTGGAAACCTGGAATTTGGAGATGGGACTAACACCTTCACAAGTTGATCTCATATTAGACCTCAGCTGTATTACAGACATGTTTTGGGGTGATGTGACTTGCATAATATGTTGTTAGCTCTACAAAAGCTTTCAAGAGGCCATCTGGTCCAACCCCTTTGTTCTACAGTTGAGGAAACTGAAGTACAAAGCAATTAAGGGACTTGCTTGAAGTTGCACAGAGCCAGGACCTGAATCCAAGTTTTCTAAGTTCAATATGGTTTTCCCCCTATCCCTTCTTGCTTTTCTAATAATAAGCCAAGTTATGATCAGTTTTGAGAGCAATTGCATGCCTTGGTAAACAGCTAACTTCACTCCCTCTATCATCTCTCCTACTCAAGGATCAGAAATCAGAGCTTGGAAGAACCTTAGAAAATCATATACTCCAACTCTCCTCCTCTCCACACTCTCTTCTCCCTCATCAAGTTAAGTCAGACACTTTGCATTTCAGAAAGTAACTATTTGTCAAAAGGTTATCTTTACAAATGTTCAAATGAGGCATCAAAGCAAATTTACAATTTCCTGTAACTGGGGGTGGGGAGGGGATGGGATGGGGGGTCCTGCTGGCCTCCGCTGTAGCTCTCTGTGCTTTGATAGCCCTGTACAATGCTGCTTGAACTCCACGCCACAAGGCAACACTGTAGAGAAGCCGAAAGCAGAAAGAAGAAAGGATGAAGATGAAGCAAGGATTCCCATTGAGTTTCTGGCAGTGAAACTGGGTTGAACTGCTTCAGAGTCTCATTCTACCAATAACTCTTTGCATGAAGATACAAGGAAACAAACAAAAGAAAATGTGCAAAGAATTGCATATCCCACTTCATTAGGCATGTGATGAATGATGATGGCTTATAAGGGCTTTAGATTGGATTTGAAACTTACAATGCTGCCATTCCCAAATGAACTGACCTGGAATTGGGGAACATGCAGGGTCAAAGAGGGTTATGGTATAGTGGAAAGAGCAAGGGCTTTGGACTCAGGAGAACTGGGTTCGAGCCTTAGCTCTGCGACTTCTTGGCTATGAAGCCTCGATTGAGTCAGTGAAGGTCTTTGAGCCTCCTTAGGATCTTATTGATAAGAATGATGCTTCCAGCTACATAGTTCAAGGGTCTTTAGATGATCAAATGAGGCTGTGTATACCCAGTGCTTTGTAATCCTTAAAGTACTCTAAAGATGGATACTGTTGTTGTTGTTACTACCATTGCTAAAAGACCCTATAACCACCAACTGCTAGAACTGGAAATGGCCTGAGAAATCACAAGATAATAGACCCAGGTCATAAGGTCATGGATTTAGAAGGAGCCTCAGAAGCCTGAGGCCTAGGTAGGCTGTGATTTACTCAAGATCAGGTGGAATTTGAACCCAGAAACTGACTCCAAAGCCAATGATACTCTTTCTAGTCTACTGCACTGCCTCCCATGATCATGTAGTCCAACCACACTTAAATATGAGATGGCTGAGGCCCATCCATCGAGTTGAAAAGTCAGAAAGCCAGGGAGGGGCAGAAGGCAAGATTCTCCAACCTCCTGTCCTAGGCTTTTTCTAACTGGAAAAAATATTATTTTTCCTCCTCAAAAAGGACATTTCTATTTCAGTAGACTAATTGAAAGTATGTTTTTTTCTCTTTTTCTTCCTTAAAGAATACTGGCCTTTTTCCGATTATAGTACCTGGTCTCCTTTGGGAGTCCACATTTTATGAGATGTGTACAGAGTGAACAAGGAGGGGATTTTACTGAAACATTAACAAAGATTTAAAAAAAGCTACTGAACAGAAAAGGCCAAAATGCAGGAAGAAATGAGCATGCATTGTATAGGCAGATGGTGAGTGTGTAACCTTACCTCATTCTGGGCACACATCCGAGCAATGGAACCGATGTTATTTGTAATGGTGACCAAAGTCGCTCTGGCTAGGTCCTCTTTGCTGATGGCATCTCGTTTTTCTTTACTCATCATGTTGCCAAAGCTATGTTGGAAATATTAGCAAAGGGGTTCAAATCATCCCAAAACAAGGACCACATTTTAGCCACGTGACTGTGGCAAAACTCTTCCATAGCTTTTGTCTGGACAACTTTGCCTGTGACTTACAAGCCCTAATTTTGTACTCAGAAAATATTTTTATATTAATGATTGGCTTCTTTTTTCTTTTCTTTTCTCTTTTCTTTTTGAAACGGACCACTGATGAGGAAGGGGGTGGTGGTGGTGGTAGTGGTGGTGGTGGTGGTGGTGGTGGTGGTAAAAATGCCCCCAAACAAGTACTTAACAAGGGGAAATGGTGGTAATTGTTAAAACACTCCAAAGTTGCCCTATTTAGAACACGTTTCAACAGCATGAATTTTTCTGTGCTTGCTAAGATGTCAAAATCAGCTCCGAGCTCTTCTACAATATGTACTACACTAGTCTGTATTAGCAAGGGCATGGCCACCTCAGAAAACATTCGGGGCATTGGAAGCCATGTTTTCAATTGTTACTGTACCTGCCTAGGACAAGAGTACCATAGGCTTTGGAGCTGGAAGGGGCCTTAGAGATCATCTCGTCCAACCGTCTCATTTTACAGATGAGGAAACTGAGGCCCAAAGAGCTTAGGTGACTTGCTCAAGGTCACACAGTAGCAGAGTTGGGATTCAAACCCAAGACCTCTGACTCCAAATCCAGTGCACTCTCTCCACGACACCACTCTCTACTTAGTCTCTACCTTGATGCTACAGCAGATCCTTGAAGGCCAAATCGTTCATAGTCTCCTCCATAAATATCCTTCACCAGCTTATCAACATTGGTGCTGTCTCCTTTAGCTGCCATTTCCAGAGCTTCTTCAAAGGTCTCACAACCAGTCAGCAAACAGCACAGGCCTAGGAATGTTCCACCTCCAAGACTAAAGGAACAATAAGGTTTATTTTTTTAAGACTCGTTTTAAAAAGTGCCCACCGAGGTACCCAAAGAGGTACATTCAGAACATTAGCACAGCAATGAGGCAGGAGGAGAAAAACAATGGAGAGTTCACATCAAATGGACTAGGGCTTGGAGCAGCTCCGGGTTAAGGCTGGACCAGGAAGTGGGAGCAGAGTTGGCTAGGATTAAAAACAAACACCTTAGGAAAATGTCATGCCCTTGGCCTTGGGATGAAAGCCATATCAACAAGGTTTCCATGAGTTACAGTTGTGAGACCTTGGGCTAGTCCATTAACTGGACAGCCTCAGTTGCTGAAGGTAACTTTCCTCTCTGGGTGGTTTGTGTGTGGGAGATAACTAGAGTCATATAATAAACATAAAAAGTACATGTAGTTGATGTGCAGCTAGAAATAAATTTTGCATGCATTAAATATGGAAACCATAAATGGAGTCTTCAACTCTCCAACTATCGACTTCGGCTTCTCCTGCCTGGAGAATTCTTCCTTCTTTCCTCTGATCTCATTCCTCTCAGGGACACAATCCCATTTACCTAGGTTTATTTCTTAACTGAGATTTCTGAAAGGAAGCCACTCATCTGAGATCCTGGCCAATTGCATCTGAGAAAAGATGATTAACATTCTGCAATCCCCCAACAGCATAAAATGGCAAGGATGTCTGACTTCTTATCTGAGCTGGACATATTCTCTGACCCCTCAGACAAATGTGTGTTTGATACACAGAGAGAGAGAGAGAAACCACTTGAATGTCTCCATTTAAAATTTGTCTCATCATCTGTTTAAGTACATTTAAATTGTCCTGGAAAAGAGGTAATGGCTCCTTTAAAAAACGTTTTGGGAACAAAAGGAAAAGAAGCTAGGGGTCTGATACTACGGAAGTCAGCTGCATGGGCATTACCTGAGAGAAGAGGAGCCAGATTAAGTGAAGAGTAAAGCTAACAACTAGAGAAGCCCCTGAAAGGGCCAAGGTCATCACATGGTGCAGATATCTGCACAGTGTCACGATTCCTTTTGCTTGAAAGAAAGAAAACAGAATGCAGACGTGGTGAGGCAGGAGCTTGAAAGGCAAAAACAATCCTTTGTGGGGAGGAATTTGAAGTAGACAGTCAAAGGTCTATATAAATAGGAGAGACTTGTGAGGGCTTCTTACAACATGCTGTTCTGAAACCCCAAAGTACCAAAAACAGGAGCAATGCATATGGCGCAAAGGGCTTTGAAGACTAACAAAACGTTTTCCACCTTGGATTAGGAGGAAAAAAGAGGAGGATTAAGTAGTGATCCCTAGTAGCTAAAAGTTGGTGATTGGGCAAGTCACAACCCCAATTACCCTGCCTTCTCCCCTCCAAAAATACAAAAAAAAAAAAAAGTTGGTGAGAAGGGTACTACATTTTACCTATTATGCCATTTGCATTTCTTTAAATCTATCTTTTAATATTAGCTAGTGTTTAAGTAGCAGCAGTTTATATTTTTAAAAGTTATATTAATAAAAAGTTATGGTTTGTTTTTTTTAATCCTATTGGACAAGAATCACATAATCTGTGTTCCTCAGTAACCCACTACCTACGGAAAGATTGCCCATTTGGACTCCATGGCCATAAGCCAGGTATCACCCTTTAGCTAGTGGTAACAATCTAAACTGTGGGCACAGCAGTGGAGAAATACCATCATAGACATCTATTTGTAAACCCAAAGCTAGATAGTGACAACAAATATAATAATGGCACTTATAAGATAGCATGGTCTTGGCAAACTGATTGCCTTAGAAGGAAGGCCATTCATTATTAGATAATATATATACAGTTGAAGAGGTAAGTGGTTTCAAACAAAGGAATCTAAATTAAGCAGGTATTTACAAAGCTGGGAAATGGGGGGGGGGGAGGTACAGAAAAAAACAATACACGAACACACTAGAAACAAAAGGTTCCTTGCCTATACAGTAAGTGGAGGATATTACATATAAATAATAACACTTTCAAGATCTGATTAACTGGGCACATATTTAGGATGTGATTAGAAATATATTAGTTTCTCAGTAATAGTCAGAACCAAAACATATCACTGAAAATTCTCATGGCAAATGGCAAGCTCTCTAAGCTTTCACTGATGGTCTTTTGTGAGGCGTTTTCAACCTAAAAATAGCCCCTGGTAGTCAACTTTCTGGTGATAGACTCCTGTGGAACTTAGATAAGCTGTTCTTCAGAAAGACAGACAAGTGCTCATTACCAAAATTTTTGCTAGGTATTTTTTTTTTAAGTCTTTCTTTAAGAGGGACCCTGAGAAACTTAAGCTCACAAGGGAAAGAGAAGGAATTCTCCATCTCACCTTGATTTTTCATGCTCATTCCAACTCTTAAAATTTCTAGCTCCATTCAGAACCCCAGCTCAAGTGCTGTTTTTACACATTCCTCTCTTGATCTCCATGGTAAAACCATCTTCCTTTTCCCTCCTCTGACACATCCCCATCCCCAAATTATTTTGCATTTGCTTGGTGTTTCTTTTATATTTACTCACCAATATACATATTCTTTCCACCTAGCAGAATGTAAGCTCCTCAAGAACAGGAGCTGATTTCATGTTTTTTTTTTCTTTGACTCTCCCATAGCTACCACAGACAAATGCTAGTGGGAAAGAATTAATGATTAAAAAAAAAAACCCACCAGTATTATCCCTGTCTGAGAGTCTAAATTTTCCTCAGAAAGGTTTTCTCTCTCTTAAAAAGATTTTCTCAAAAAGGTAAGCCCTCACTTAAGATTAGATGCATTTTGGCAAAGTGTGCTTGTAAAGTTCATTTATCTAAGTGAATTCAGTTTTCCAATTGACTTCTATAATAAATTGAAAGACATTTTGCCAGAAAAAAATTGTTGGGCCCCAAACATTTTTTAAAATCCCATTTAAGAAAATACAAACCTTTAAAAAAAAAACCATTTTGAAGGAAATAACCTCCTAAAATATTGTCTACTCAAATAAAATTAAAAACACACCATTCAAAGAGAGTATGGTATAAAGTTGACAAACTGTAGCAATACAACAATCTTTCTCACTATCTTTTAAAGGAATCAACAGGCCCTGAAGAATCTGGAGATTGACTAAGTTTTTAGACAGGTATGGCTAGAGGAAGGATGGGTAGAGACAGAAGGGGATAGAGGGAAAGATAAATAATTTTCAAGTTTCTTAACTTCAATCTACAATTCACTTTTAACTTGGGGACCATCTTCACTAACTCTATTCATTAGTGATGAATAGATGAATCTGATCCCTCAGAGAAAACATCTGTTTTCTTACTGCACCTTTAATAGAAAACCAAGTTCTGAAATAATTCAATATGCTCACAAATTTTTTATTAAGCTGCAAAGTTCATTTGGGTCTTCATAACTCCTTCCCAACAGTTCTAAAGAGTTATGGTGTGAAGATTGACATCATGCATTGCAGCAAATCTCAGAATATATTCTAAGCAAACCCCTCTACCCACTGAACAGGACCTGAGTTCTCTTGCCCTAATAGCTTGGCAAAGGCCAATACTCCCTAGTCCTAGAATGGTTTCTCTGACCACCCCACCCTGGCCCCCAGTCAAAATACATACATTTAATTTGCACCAGTCTTTAAAATCTGACTCAAATGCTCTGTGAAGTCACCCCAGTATCATCATGAATGACCCTCTCCCTCAGAGTTCTAATAGTAATTGGCTTTTAGCTAATGTAGTTATTTTATAATCCTATGCACTAAAGTAATCTATATGGGATGTTTTATTTCTGCAGTAGACTACAAGCTCTATGAAGTCAGGATTTATCTAAATTTTCTATATCCCTTAATTAAACACAGTACACTAAACACAGCTAGTAGGTAATTAATGTTGCTTGGATTAAATAGAATAATCTTATGTAAAAATCAATGCATCAGGAACCCAGCCTGAATATTACTGAATGCCATTATCATCATACTGTAAACAGAATCAGAATTTAGAGAGAAAAGGAATCTTAAAGAGACCAGATGGTTCAATCACTCATTTTACAGATGAGGAAGTTGAGGACCAGAGAGACAGGAAATAACTTGCCCAAGATCATATCTGTAATAAGTAGCAGTGAGGCCCTCCAATGTCTTTAAAAACCTAGGGAAGGAAGATTGTTATACTGAAGCAGCAGAAGGTTCTCCTTAAGGAAGATCTATTTACCTGGTCCCTGTAACTCTTTTATAGTTGTCCTTGGAATATACTGCTAGGATGCTAACACCTGAGCCCATGTTAACCAGCAACATGGGGTATGGATTATCAAGGCAGTAAGGCTTTTTTTGACACTGTTCAGGATCTGTGGGTTTTTCAAAATAGTAACACTCGGGTTTGCCATTGAAGCCGATGGAATCAACATAGAGCAGCCCTTGTATCAAACAGTCCAATTCATCCAGCTTGTGGAGCTGCAGATCAGCGATCTGAAAGAGAACAAGAAATCAAGGAGAAAGGGATGATTAGGGCATAAAAGGAGACCAGAGAGGCTCAAGTGTGGCCCTTAGATCTATTTGCACAGCTACCCAGGATTAAAGGAGTCCAGCTACCACTCTTAACAGGGAGTTCCAAAGACATTTAGAGGAAGAAAAAAAAGAATCTAGAAAGGCAGAAGTTGAAAGAAGGCAGATTTTTTTTTAGTTCAATAAAAGAAAAGATTCTCTTAACTCGAGTTCTCTAATAACAGATACAGTTGAATGATGCAGAATAGTTCCTCAGGGAGTGTGGGTCTTTTCTTCTTTTCTTCTCTCATGTTCACTATCATTGCAGGTAATAATAATAATCCCAATGGCATATTTGACTATAGCACTTTGCAGTTTACATGACACTTTCTGCACAATGAGCCCTTAAAGCGGGCAGTGCCAGGCCAGCAGGGGTCTGCCCTGGGACCTGAGCTGAGTCTGTGGGTCCTAAGCAGAGGCCGGATCATGCTGGGCCAGGAATGCTGCTGCATGTGGAAGGCTTGCATTTTGTGAGAAAGGGGACCTCTGACTTAAGAGTCTGTAATTCTCATCCACAGACAAGCGTATCATATACATACACTATAAGACACATGCTCATCTTATTTTAAAGAAACTATTCATTAGCATGTGGCCAAAAAAAGGGGCTTTTAATGGGGGAAGTCAGAACAGTGACCAGGCAGCAACACAAAACTCTACATTTATTGCTCTGCCTTGGAAACAAATGCAAAATTACTATTTTTATTATTAACAACTCCTACTCACATTTGGATAGAGCTTTGCTCTATTTGGAGCTATAATGGATTCAGAACTAGAAGGGACCTTAGAAATGATCTAGTCTAACCTCCTCCTTTTAAACATGAAGAAACTGAGTTCTAGAGAGGTTTAAAGTGAGTGCCCAAGGTGGTTGAGTCAGGGTTTGAACAAAGATCCTTTGATCCCACATTCAGGAATCTTTCCACTGTATCACACAGTCACTTCTCTCATAACAACCCTGAGAGACATGTAGTATATATATCATTACCCCCATTTTATAGATGAAGACATTGAGACTTGGAGACACTGAGGAGTTTGCTCATAGTTGTACAACTAGTCAAGGCTAGAGGCAGGATTTGAATCCAGGCCTCCTGATCCTAAACCAAACGTTCTTTCCAGTAGACCACACTGCCTCTCATGGGAAATCTGATGGAACAAGGTGATAATTGGAAGTTGAGGTGTTGGGAGCTTGGGTATTAGCCTACATATTGAAGGCACAAACCTACTACTATTAAACTTGGTGGTGCTGAGCTAGAAAATTGTTTCTCACTTGCCTGAAAGGAAGTCCTGATTATCTGAGGTTCAGAAAGGAAATAAGAGGGAAAGAAAGACAAGAAAGTATCAACAGCAAAGTCAGATCAAATATGATTAAATTCATGTTTTTAGACTATCACATAGTATTTTAAAAGGGAGTTCTGTCTATATCATGCTGCTCTAACCATAAACACAAACTCACAGATTTATCAGAAGGGATCTCGGAGGTCCTTGAATCTTCATAAAAAAAAAAAATAAAATCCTCATTTTACCAATGAGGAAATTGAGTTACAAAGAGGTTCTGGGTATACTAAGTATCTGGGGCAGGATTTGAACCCATATCTTCCTGTCTCTTGAGTTGATTATAGTTTAACTTTCCAAAATGTAGGCTTCTAAAAAGTAGTACTCATTTCAGACAAAAAGCAGGAGGGGAAAAACTGCTGACCTCTTGGTCCACCAAAAGCCTCCCCACCCCCCCCAACAGGACATTAAGCGCAACTTTATACAAAAGCAGGGAGATAGGTGGAGAGAATATAGGGGTTGTTGGAGGCAGATGACCTGGGTCATCCAGTTTCACTCCTTTCTAGTTGTCACACAAATTGAGTCCTGGGCTAGGGTCTCACAGCGGTGAAGTGTGGGTGGTCAGACTAGATGAGCTCTGAGGACCCATGGAGCCAGTGCAAAAGTTTTATGAATTCTATGATTCTGTGAAAATGTCCCCCTTGTGAACAGAGCCAATTGTTTCAAAAAGGCCTCCAGAAAGAGCCAACACAAAACATCTCTACCTGTGGGGAGAGGAAAGGCCTTGTAAGATCTTTGACAAGGAATATTGGGAAAATACTCCCCTAAAGGAAGTCGTTTTGTTTTGTTTTACCCAGTCAAAAACCTGCTGTTACCTCAGATACTTGAAATGTTAGACCTTGGCCTTGAAGGGCATTTAAGAGATCATCTAAGGGGCGGCCAGGTGGCTCAGCGAGTAAGAGCACCAGCTCCAGTGTTGGGACGACCTGGAGATCGAATCCCGGGCTCAGACACTCAGCACCACACCCAGAAATAACTGGCCATGTAACCTTGAGCAAGTTACTTAACCCCGATTGCTTAAAAAAAAAAAAAAAAAAGAGATCATCTACTCAAGCCACCTGATAGATAGAAGGAAAGGCAAATTCATAAAAGTGAAGAAAATGGCCCACAGTTATAAAGCTAGTAGGTAGCAGGGGTAGGACCCAAATTCGAGTCCCCAGATCCCCAAACTCCAAGTCCACTGTTCTTCCCCTTACTTATTTAGCTGAAGTGTGACCTTGGACAAGTCATTAGCTTGTCAAACCTTAAATTTCTCATCAGAATAATACCTGACACTACTAATGCCTCCCAGGGTTTTTGTGAAAAATCAAGTGAGAAATCAATATAGGACTCACACATGCAAATTAGTAAACAGACATTTACAGAACTCATCTTTATAGAGAATACTCATGGAAAGTGGAGGAACCATGCCAGGGAGAATGATGAATAAAATGATACAAAGGTTAGTGTAAAGGACTAAAGAGATAATGAGTTAGCACTTTTAGAAACTCAACTTGTCCATGATCTAACTGAATGGACAGTAGTTTCATCAACCTTTCCTGGTATCAGAGGTTAACCTGCTTAAAAATTAATCTGGGACAATAAATAATACTGAAGGCCATACCCACACAATCAGTGTCAACAAAAGATAGGCCATGAGACAGACTGGTGAATGTCCTGAATGCATACTAGAAAATAAATAGCCAAAGCAAAGAAATTTAAAACAACAAGGCAGAGTGCATGTGAGCATACACACACGAGACAGAGAGAAGGAGAGAGAGAGAGAGAGAGAGAGAGAGAGAGAGAGAGAGAGAGAGAGAGAGAGAGAGAGAGAGAGAGA